>NC_064245.1:34749117-35049558 GCF_003254725.2 Canis lupus dingo
AGACATATAGAAAAGCAGGGGTGATAGTAGCAATGTCCATCCACTGATGTGAGTTTGGAACAGGCCACCCAGCTGGGTGCCATCCCATAGTTGACTGTTTAATGTTAATTTTCTAAAAATCAACCCCAATTTCCAAATGGAAAACGGAGGCTTTCAGGGGTTTTCGAGCCCTGCCCATGCTTGGTACAAGGGAATGTCATCACATTGGGCACTTCCTCTCTCCCGGCACCTCCCCAGAGTTTTGGACTCTCCGCGTGGGGGAATGCTCTTTTCCGTTTAGACTCCTCACCCCCAAAAAAGCCATTTGGCTGCAGAGCAGTCTTGGAACAGCGTCTAGTACCTGAGCCCTTCAGGTGGAACCTCTCAGGAGGACAGATGGGCTTGGCTTCTCTCCAGAGCTCAGCCCAGCTTTCCTTCCTGTTCACCTTGCTTGACTCCTGCTGTAGGGGGCTGATGTGGGCCTCTGTGTTAAAGACATGATCTTGTCCAGCTTCCATTGCATGTGAGAGGCTTCCAGGAAACCCCTTATGTTCACAGTGGCAGATTGTTCCCTTAAAAGATGAGGGTCATGGTTATTCCTACCTCTTAGGATAACGTAGATGCAGAGTATTATTTCTCACTCTTCCAGCAACACTGGTTGTGCTTCATACTTATTTTACAGATGAGTAAACTGAGGTTCACAAAGGTTAAGTAACTTGCCCATGGCCACACAGCTGCTGTGTAGTGGTATTCAAATTCAATCCAGTTTTTTTTTTTTTTTTCTTTTTCAGTTCTACAGCTTTTCCAACATTACTGGTGCTTGAGGTTCTTAAATTTATATAAAACTCACTTGAGGAGCTTGTTAAAAATAACTCTCAGGCTCCATGGCCAGTGTTTCTGACCAAGCTCTTCTGGGACTGGACCCAGGAATCTGAGTATTTAATTAGCACGGAGGTGATGCTTATATAATGGCTCATACTTTGAGTAATGCTGCCCTCTTGCTCTCAAGGGGTGCCCACTGTCCACAGTCAGCAAGCATGATGTCAGTGGACAGGGCCGTGGAATTTCCTGGCTCCTGTTCACAAGAAGCCTGAGGCCAAGAATGGAGGAGGCACCTATTTCACAAACGTCCTCTGTCCCTAGTGTGAGGACTTTGGAAAGCTGTATATCTGCCTTCTGTATGACATAATTGGTGGGACTCCAGCAGGTTTAAGTCTTTACACTCATACCCCTTCCTGTTATCACTGAGCCAGTCAGTAGCTCCTGTGGCCTCCTTTTCAGAAATACTTGGGCCTCAGGAAGTATAGTATAATTTTTAATTGACAGAGTGTTTTTAACCCATTAAGTCAATTGACCCTTAAAACAATTATCACCCCCAACATGCAGATGAGAAAATAGAGTGGGACCCAAAAGCGGTTCTCTTTACTTGACCTTGGAAGGTTTCATGGGATTTTGAAGCATTCATCTTCCCCTTGGACCATACCTATCTGTGTTCTCACCTTCCATCCTGACCAGACTGAGATTCTTAAATAATCGGTACAGCCCTAGGGGCAGGTCCTCAGGGATAATGATGCTTTCAGGAGTTCCTAAATATCTCCCAGCTCCCAAGTTGAATGCATTTCTGCGGGAGAGAAGGGGTCCTTTCTTTAGGAAGGTCCCAGGTGCTTATGCGTAGGTATGACAGGGGTGTTCAGAAGCCATGTCAAACTCCTCCAAGCCCAGGGGGTCTGAGATTGATGTTTTCAGGATTGAGCTGTGAGTGGTATGCATTTCTCAGCCCTCCCCCGTCCTCTGAAAATGGTGAGAGACTTGTGTTCCCATTGCATTCCAGGCTGTGTGTAGCTGCCTTGAAACTCCTGTCCATCAACTCAAACCAGTGCCCTGATTTGCTCCTCACTCTGCCAGGCCCTAGCTAGACCCTGGGATAGAAAAGGAGGAGGCTGGGTCTCACCTAGAACTTACTGCAGGGAGTGATTACACTTCAGGATGTATCCATGCATGGGAGACCCTAGACCTAGCCTAGGGATGCAGGATGCAGTTCAGGAGAGGCTTTCCAGAGGAGGGCATGAGTGAGGATTAGGAAGGATGTGGGTGTGAAGGGAAGATGCTGCAGTGGAGGGAACATGGTGGTGGTGGTAGGGCATGGGATAGGGTCAGGGCAGCCTGAGACTACAACCAGGGCATAACCTGTTTGTGGGGGCAAGGTGTGTGCTTGTAGCCCAGGACCTCAGGGGGCTGGCATTGGGCCAGAGAAGTCCAGGAGATGACTTATTTTATGTCAAACCAAAATTTGTTCAGTGCAGAGACAGTGGGAGGTCAAGTTCTGTTTTGGGCTGTGCCATTGCTCTGGTTGATGTGCAGAGGGATGTAAATGTAGTCAAAGCATATGTAAATCAGAGTATGAGCAAACTTTAGTTGGGGAAGCGTTACCTACTGACACTGTTTCTGGCATTCCTTGGACATCTCTTTGTGTTGTGACTACAACTGAAAGTGCGTCAGTTATTTACACCATTATTTATGTTTCCCTCAGTAACATAGTCTTTGGGTCCCTTCTTTATGAGAATCTCCATCAGACTTGTTAGAAATGCAGTTTCCCAGGCTCTCCCTTCTCACCCCTGAACTCTTGAGCCTGTGCAGGTGGGAGAGCTGGCATCTACAGCATGGCTTTGTTTACACATGAAGTTTGTGAAGCAGTCCTCTGCTTCCATGTCCTGAGCCGATTGCATCCTCTTATGGATTTCAGATTGTTGGTATTTAGGAAGATCCTCCTGAGCCATGCCCAGTGGGATGAGAGAGAGGTGGGTGATCCTGGGGGGTCAGGTCCTGTCAGTGGCCTCCGAGCTGGTGGGATTGGTCAGTTTGAGTATCACTTAGTCATGGTCTGGTGGGTTGGAGTGGGTGTGGGAAGTCCTTCATAGTCATGCAGACTCCTTGGTGCTAGCAGAGGCTGGCTAGAGAAGTCATCTCCCTTGGGGCACCAGGTGAAAAGAAAGGGGGCTTATTGAGCAGCCAGCTGGGACAAGGTTGGTGTCATCAGGGGCTTGGGCTAAGAGGGGGGTAGGTGGTTGCAGGGTGAAGGCTGATGGGGCTGGAAGAGGTGAGGGGATGGGAGCACAGAGTCCGCCTGCAGAGTGCTGATTCTGGTGGCAGAAAAGCAGAGAATAGTTATCAGAGAAGGACATTGATGAAAAAGTTGAAGACTCCTAGAAAGGAATGTTGCCCAGAAGAGGCAAAGGGAGGAAGCAGAGACCATGCATAGAAGAAATCCTCATCCTCCTCTTCAACCATAGGGGCAAGTGGATAACACTGTTAAAACAAACAAACCTCACCCCCTGCCTAATAAGGGTGCAGCTTGAGGTAAGGGTGCTACCCAAGGCCCCTGCCTTACTTGCACAGTGTTTCCTAACTTGTCAAGTGAGGTGCTGGCCCCAGGCCAGGTACCCCTCCTGGTGCTCTTGTCCTCTGGCCCTCCCTCCCTCTGCCCCATGCCTTGCCTGGGTCAGGGTGTCATTTTGTTTTCCTTTTGTCTCCATTCTCTTTGTAATAATTCAAATAGACTCTTATGGACACCTTCCAATATCTGTCTCCTAGATGGTGGAAACAGTATTTCTGCAGGAAATAATCTGAGATGACTTTTCCCAGAATCATTTGGGCTTTGTACATGGATTTGAGTGTGGTGGGTTGGTGTCTTTCCATCCTCCTTTGGGAAAACAGGTAGTCAGGAGGTGCTCTAACGCTTGCTTATCTTGGAATTGCTCAAACTTTGTTCCCTTTCCTTTGATTCTCACTTCATTTCCCCAGCTCACTGGGGTTATCTGTCCAACTGGCTTACCCTGGACTTCATGATTTGTTTTTTCAGAAGAGCCTGAAATGACACCCAGCAAAGTTCTCCTTTTGTTTTCTGTTCATTTATCTGGCCTCCCCTCCCCTCCCCTCCCCTCTCCTCCCCTCTCCCCTCCCCTCCCCTCCCCTCCCCTCCCCTCTCCATCCTTCCCTTTCCTGGGGAGTTGCATCTCTTCCTTGTCAGCAGCAGAAACATAGCGACTTTGTCTTAGTTGGAGTCAAAGATTTGCAAAAGCAGAGATACCAAGACCAGATCCAGGAGACAGGAATATGCCCGAGTAATGCATGACTTCTTTAAGCAGGGCTGTCTCTCAGGTATGCTAGGCAGGACAACACTTGAGGAATTATATTTGGACATTGACATTCATATGGCTTTTAGAAGTTATTTTTCTTTTGATACCTGTCATGTTTCACATGTGACTGGGCTCATGGTTGTCAAATTGTAGAAAAAGAACCTTTCTTTTCCTAGAAATTTGGTTGCCCTCAGAAGGTAGGCATGGGGCAGTTCTTTACTTGTTGATAGGAGGCAAGTGGCGGGGAGCCTGATGCGGGATTCAATCCCAGGACTCTGGGATCTCCACCTGAGCCAAAGACAGATGCTCAACCACTGAGCCACCCAGGTGCCCCAGTATAATTCTGTCTTAACCTAACACCAGTCATATTTTCACATTTCCATTTTTTTCACAGATGGGGAAACTGAGGCCATAATTCCATCTTATCCTCCCAACAGTACCATTACTTTTTATATCCCCATTTCTCAGATGGGGGAAACTGAGACTTCGTATGCCTAAGGTCTCCTTTAGGAGGCAGCAGTACCATGGTTTGAAACCATAGTCCTCCTGCTCTGACTTCACTTTTGCAGTTATTTTTGTGTTTGAAACCTCTACCCCCAGGAGAAGTAGGCTTCTTTTTTTAAAAAACTGTTGAAAATTTTATTCATCTCAAAGTACTTCCTAACTTCCTCTATGAGTTTTTTTCTATGACCCATTAGATATTTAGGAATGTCTTACTTAATTTCCACATATTTGTGCATTTTCCAAATTTCTTTCTGTTACAGATTCTAATTTCATTCTATTCACACATATGGAGAAGTACACATATAATGTACCCTCATGAGGTTTCAACAGTTAGCAGCTCATGTTTCATCAGTGTTTTATCCTACCTACTGCCTCTCTCTTTTATTTTGAAGTACATCCCAGATATTTCTTCTGTAAATGTTTCACTATTTATCTTTAGAAAAGCAATGACTCTTCAAAACTAAACTGCAGTGTCATTACTATACCTAAATTGATACTAAGTCCTTATTAAGTACCTAATCTGTGTTCAGATTTTCATTTGTTTCATAAATACCATACATATTTCTGTTGATCTGTATGTTTCAATCAGATCCAAATAAAGTCTTACTGTGATTGGCTGGTAGGTCTCCTTTAATCTGTAGATGTCCTCCTCTCAAACTCCATTTCTCTTGCTCATTTTCTTCTTGCAATTATTTTGAAGAAACTAAGTTATTTATACTGTAGAGTTTCCCATGGCCTGAATATTGCCAATTACTTTTCTGTGGCATCATGTTACATGTTCGGTTCTGCGGTAATTCTGTTTAGTGGTAGATTGGTCTGGATGCTTTATCAGAACTCCCTCAGGTACAGATTTGACTTTCTTTTCATTTTTTTTTTTTTGGTCAAAACCATATTCATAGATGTTGTGTACTTCCATCAAGAGGAACATAATGTTTCTTTGCCCCTGTTTTTCTGAATGGATATTAGCAGCCATTTGATGATCATGGCCTCCATCTATTAATTTGTTGGTGGATGCCAAATGTTGATGGTCTAGTTTACTATTGGTAATACTTTTATAAAAAGACCCTTCCCCTCATCTACTACCTAAGTTCCCAGTGGTACAAATCAAGAAAAAGAGAGAAATGTTTGATTTGCATCTCTAGCATCTTCTGGTGGGAACCAGTTGGCTTTCTAAAATTTTTAACCTTTTTATTTTGAAATAATTTGCAGAAAAGTTGCAAAAATAGTGTAGAATTTTTGTATATCCCTCACCTATCCTCTTCTAATTTTAACATTTTACTTGACTGTATTACAGTGATCAAAACTAAGAAGTTAACATTACCACAAAACTATTGATTTTATTCTTTATTCAGATCTAAACAGTTTTTCCTTTAATGCATTATTGTAGGTCAGTTATTTTGCACTGTCATGTCTTGTTCCTGATCTGAGAGGGAAACATTTAGTCTTTCACCATGAAATATGATGCTACGTTCGGCTTTTGTATAAATGCCTTTATCAGGTTGAGGAAGTTCTCTTCATACTTTGCTGAACTTTTTTTTTTTTTTTTTTAAATCAAGAAAGAGTGTTAGATCTTGTTAAATGCTTTTTCTTATCTGACATGATCATCTGGCTTTTGTCCTTCATTAAATTGATATAATTATTACATTGATTTTCGGATGTGAAACTAAATTTTTCCTTCCTGGGATCCATCCTATGTAGTCATGGTCAATCCTGTGTAGTCATGGTGTATAATCTTCTTTATAGTTTACTGGATTCAGTTTAGTAGAATTTGCTGAAGCTTTTTGCATCTGTATTTATATGGGATATTGGGGTGTGTGTATATATATCTCTTTGGTTTTGCTCTAAAGAAAACACAATCCTGGCATCATAGAATGATTTGGGGGTGTTCCTACTATTCTCAGTTTTAGAAGAGTTTGTGAAAAGTTGGTGTTCTTCACTAAATGTTTGGAAGAATTCAACACTGAGGAGAACTTCAATCTAGGCTTTTCTTTGTGTAGTTTTAAAATCACTAGTTCAATCTCAATACTTGTGGGTCCATTCAGATGTTCTATTTGTTTTTGAGTCAGTCGTGGTATTTTCTTATTGTCCTAGGACTTGTCTGTTTCATCTAAATTATCTTATTTGTTGTCATACACTTGTTCATAATAATATCTTCTAATTCTTTTTATATTTGTAAGGTTGGTAATAATGTATCATCTTCTATTACTGATTTTAACAATGTGAATGTTCTTATTTGCTTGCTCATTCTAGCTAATGATTTTCCAATTCTGTTGATCTCGTCAAAGAATCAAGTTTCTTTGTATTGATTTTTCTCTATTGTTTTCCTATTCTCTATTTCATTTATTTCTGCTCTAATCTTTATTATTTCCTTCCTTCTGTGCCTTAGGCTTAGTTTGATCTCCCTTTTATAGTTATTGAGGGTAGAAGATTAGGTTATTTTCTAAGTAATTTTTTCTTTGTTTTTAAAGATTTTACTTATTAATGAGAGACAGAGAGAGAGAGAGACTGAGGCAGAGACACAGGCAGAGGGAAAAGCAGGCTCCATGCAGGGAGCCTGATGTGGGACTCGATCCCAGGTCTCCAGGATCACTCCCTGGGCTGAAGGCGGCACTAAACCGCTGAGCCACCCAGGCTGCCCTTTTTCTTTGTTAATAAAGGTATTAACAGCTACACATTTCCCTGTAGAAACTATTTTAGTTGCATCTCATAAGATTGGTTGTATTCTTTTTTCATATTTTTTTGTCTCAAAGTATTTTCCAGTTTCCCTGGTGACTTCTTCCTTGAATTCCTGGTTATTTAGTAATGTAGTAATGTCTTATAAATTTTTACATGTTTGTGAATTTTTCAAATTTCCTTCTGTTAGTGATTTCTAATTTCATCTGATTGAAGTACTCTGTGTGATGTCAATCCTTTAAATTTGTTGAGGCTTGTTTCATGATCTATCCTGGAAAATGTTCCATGTGTGCTTGAGAAAAATGTGTATTCTGTTGTATAAAGTGTTCTAGAGATATTTGTTAGGTCTAGTTGATTTAAAATGTTTACATTTTCTATTTCCTTGTTGATCTTCTGACTGATGTTTTAGTCATTATTGAAAGTGGAGTGTTGGAAGTTTCCCAAGTCTTACCAAATCTTTTATTTCTGTTAGCTTTTGCTTCATGCATTTTGGGGCTCTGTTAGATACATATCATTTTTTTTTAAGATTGATTTATTTATTCGCGAGAAACATGGAGAGAGAGGCAGAGACACAGGCAGAGGGAGAAGCAGGCTTTATGCAGGGAGCCCGATGCGGGACTCAAACTCAGGACTCCATGATCATGCCCTAAGCTGAAGGCAGACGCTCAACCACTGAGACACCCAGGCGCCCCTGCATAGCTTTTTATTTTATTTTATTTTATTTTATTTTATTTTATTTTATTTTATTTTATTTTATTTTTAAATTTTTTTTATTTATTTATTTATTTATTTATTTATTTATTTATTTATTTATGAAAGTCACACATAGGGAGAGAGAGGAAGAAGCAGGCTCCATGCACCAGGAGCCCGACGTGGGATTCGATCCTGGGTCCCCAGGATTGCACCCTGGGCCAAAGGCAGGCGCTAAACCCCTGCGCCACCCAGGGATCTCCTGCATAGCTGTTTAAAATGTTTATGTCTCACTGATGAATTAACCTTTTTATTAATATAAAATGCATTTTTGTCTCTACCAATTCTTATTTTAAAAATCTGTTTTGTCTAAAATTAATATAGTTATTTAAGCTCTCTTGGTTACAGTTTCCATGGTCTATCTTTTCTCATCCTTTAACTTTCAACATATTTTTGTCTTTGAATCTAAAATGTTTGTCTTGTAGATGGCATATGGTTGAATTTTGAATTTTGAAAAATTTATTCTGCCAATTTTTGCCTTTTGTCATAGTATTTTATTAACATTTAATGTAATTACTGATAAGGTAGGATTTATGTCTTCCAATTTGCTGTGTGTTTTCTATATGTCTTGCATGTTTCTGTTCCATAGACTGCCATTATTGCCGCCTTTCAATATTTTCTAGTGTACCATTTTAATTCCTTGTTGTTTCTTTTACTAATTGATGTTCTTAGTTATTTTTGTAATGGTGCTATAGAGATTGCAGATAGTATCTTAATTTAAAATAATGTAGTTCACATTAATACTAACAATTTCCATTGTGTTTAGAAAATGTCAGGTTTAATCCAATTGGTAGTGAAATGGAATAGAGAAGCCAGGCAAAAGTTGGTCAAACAAGCTTTTAATGGGACACGATCTCAGCCTATGAAGTTCCGTGGCCGGCGGGGGAGGGAGAGAGCAGGGAAGTCCCGGGCAGGGAAGTCGCACCCAGGCACACCTCTGGGGGGTCTATAAAGGGTTTTGGGCAGGAAGATGGGGGCAGGGTGGCATTCCGATTAGGGCAAGGGTTACAGGTCTTGTAAGCTAAATTAGGGTAGGGCGGCAAGGCCGCGTTATTGGGAGGGTGCTGGCCTGGGGTTGGCCGTTTTGAGGTCCCCAGTCTCGCCAGCCCAACAGAAAATTCATTCAGTGCCCCCCTCAGTGCCCGTCACCCAGGGTGTTATTCTATATGTTGGCAGATTGAACACCAATAAAAAATAAATTTATTAAAAAAAAGAAAAAAAAAGAAAATTCATTCAGTATAATTCTATTTTTTCTTTCTCCTTTGTGCTATTACTATCCTATAAATTTGTACCTTTACACGTCGTAAGTCTATCAACACAGATTTATAATTACTGCTGTATGGAATTGTCTTTTTTAGAAACTTTATTTAAATGCAATTAGCCGGGATCCCTGGATGGCGCAGCGGTTTGGCGCCTGCCTTTGGCCCAGGGCGTGATCCTGGAGACCCGGGATCGAATCCCACGTCGGGCTCCCGGTGCATGGAGCCTGCTTCTCCCTCTGCCTGTGTCTCTGCCTCTCTCTCTCTCTGTGACTATCATAAAATAAATAAATAAATACCTTAAAAAATTTAAAAAAATTTAAATGCAATTAGCCAACACATAGGACATAATTCATATCTGATGTAGTGTTCAATAAGTAATTATCTTTTAAGTCCACATAGGAAAAGAAACAGTTATGAAAAAATATACTTATCTTTTTTGCATTAACTGGTATATCACCTTCAGGCAGCCATGTGATGTGGAACTATTGCTGATGATTCTTTTTTTTTTTTTTATTTATGATAGTCACAGAGAGAGAGAGAGAGAGGCAGAGACATAGGCAGAGGGAGAAGCAGGCTCCATGCACCGGGAGCCCGATGTGGGATTCGATCCCGGGTCTCCAGGATCGCGCCCTGGGCCAAAGGCAGGCGCCAAACCGCTGCACCACCCAGGGATCCCTTTAAGATTTATTTACTTTAGAGCACAGGCAGTCCCACATGAGTTGGGGAGGGGCAGAGAGAGATTCCAACTGATGCTGCCGCCAGAGCAGAGCTTGAGGCAGGGCTGGATCTCCTGGCTGCAGACGTGACGTGAGCCAAAACATAGAGCTGGACGGTAACTGAGAGAGTCAGTGAATGCTCTGGGTATTGGGCTTTACCCACAGAGAAGGTCAGCTCAGCTCCCATTACAACATTGTTCTGAGGCTGGGACTTTGTGAGTTACTCCGAACTCAGCCTGCCTTTTCTGGAAGGGGTCAGATATCTCCTCCTGTCTGGAAGCAGGACTGCCTCCAGGTGTGCTTGCAAATACTTAGTTATCACAATGACTGCTGGTCTTCCTCGTGCTTGTGCTTGGTATTCACGGCCAGGCTGCTGCATGGTATCTGATCTACTTGCTTTGCTCTGGACAGTCCCACCCCATAAAAAACTGCCCTGCCACCAAGGCCATTTAGGCCCTCATTGAAAAGCATTTTGGGGGCACCTGGGTGACTTAGTTGGTTAAGCATCTGCCTTTGGCTCAGGTCATTATCCTGGGGTCCTGGTATTTAGCCCCACATCAGGGTCTCTGCTCAGTGGGGAGTCTGCTTCTCCTCTCCCCTTTGCTTGCCACTCTATCTGCCTGTGCTCATACCCTCTCTCTCTTTCTCTTTCTCTCAAATAAAACCTTAAAAAAAAAAAGGATTTTGGGAAGACTTTGAAAGAAAGCACTTATCCATGTTTCTGGATTACTTGACTTGAGAAGATTCAGAAAGGTCTGTGTGACATTGGGGTCCTGCCCGTCACAGTGGGGTGGTCCCTATCTGCTGAATTCCTGAAGCAGGGGAGCCCAATGTACTTATTTGTACAAGTCTTTTTTTTTTTTTTTTTTTTTTATTTGTACAAGTCTTAACCTTGCTATATATAGTACATCGAAGGAACTGGCAGTTAAAAATGGAAAGGCTATTTTGATTTTGATTTTTTTTTTTAGAATACTCTTAGCTTGGTTTTCCATGTTTGCTTGTTTTGCATTTTCCCAGAGTACAGTTTGTATGCATTGCCCTGGATATACACTCTGTGGTTATTTTTCCCCTGAGTATACTGTAGTTTGAAATATTTTGCCTACAAAACTATTTTCATTAGGTAATAACACATTCTTTTGCCCATTTTAAGCCAATCAGGGACAATTAAAACCCCTTCAATGAGGTTGAACCCTTGCCAACAGTTAGATGCTGAGCAGGCTGCATCTCTCTTCAGCGCAGTGCCCTCATTTAAATAGAAGGGAGGACTAAGTGACATGATGCACAAAAAGGCTGAAGCAATGCCAGGCAGGCAGGTGTTTGAAGAAGTTATCTATAGCTCATTATTATGATTATTACTACTACTATTATTTCTATTATTGTTCAGAGCTTTTGGTCAAAATCTTTCTTAACATTGTTAATTACACTGAAGTAGATGTATTGCCAGCCCAAACAACGAACTTTAAGTGTCATTCAGTCTGTGTGGTTTCACCATAGGTAAGTGGACAGTTTTGGAAAAGCATTTTGAAATACTGAAATAATGGGAGCAGTGGACTCCCGTTGCTACCTTCATGAACCCTTGATAATCCAGGGGTACCCTTGGTTGGCTCAAGTATCTTCTTAGAAATGCACTTCACTGGAAAAGCACTACAGGGAAATAGCAAAATTAAGGCATTTTTGTTTCTTAGAAAGCAGTGTGATGTAGTTCATTATTTGGCAATAACCCTTTTATAAATGTATCAAATAAGTTAAATTCATTGATTCATTTAACGGTGTCTTTGAAATTCTCATTTTTGTTTAATCAACTGTTGTAAAAATTAAAAAAAAAAAATCCTAAAGTAAGTCTTTGGTTTTCAAAAGGAAAACAAACCTAGAGCTGCCAGGACTTGCTTCCTCCAGAGATATATTCTACAGGACTCTTCGGACAAGTGCTTCCCAGGCATCCTAATCCATGATCTGTGATCTCAGAACAGTCAAGACATAAGATCAGTGTGGGAATCTGCTTTAGTTTTTCTTGCCCATCAGGTTTGCCTCTTTCAGGAACTGTAGGACTTTTCTAGGAAGGCCCCAGGCTGTGAGACGAGGGGGTAGTCTGGGTCTTATAAAGCTGTCCATCCCAAAGCTCTGGAGCCCCCCTGAGAATCCCATTTCTCCCACTTCTTTTCCTGTTGTTCTTCTCTCCCCATCAGTGCTTTTATGAATGGAACCTGCTGCCCCCAAAGGAATCCAGTAACAGAGGGGTTAATGAAATGGAAGGAAATGCAGCTGTCACCAGACAGTTGAGCTGAGCTCTTTGTTCTCACTTCTTACTAATCTTCTATCCCACCCTTTGTTTTTGTGTATTTCTAATAGCAGTTTTTTAAAAATCAAGTTCAGGAGGGTCTGTTTTTGGTTCCTGTTTGCATACTTCGTCAAAATGTGACCTTGGGACTCTTGGTGGTATGTATAGTATGTCAGCTGTGGATAGGGAGGTGCATGTGGTGGATGCTCAGTGGCATCCCATCTGTGCCACCCAGACTTCTTGTTCCAGCAGCCTCATCTCATTTGGGTGGCACCCAGAATCTGGGTTTCATCTAGACGTTCCAGTTCTCTCAAGAGGTGAGTGGGTAGAAGAGGGGGCCCTGGGACCTTATTCTGAGGATGTTAGCATAACCTTTTTCTGTGCTTGGGCAGAGATGCAGATGGGGCCTCTCCCCCAGCCCTCTGCCATGTTGGACATCATTCTCATTTCAGTTACAAAATCTGTCCTCTCTCTCTCTCTCTCTCTCTCTCTCTCTCTTCATTGCACAGTGGCTCAGGAAATGTATTGACTCCAAAAACTCAGGACAATCTGAGACAAAAAGGCAACGCAGGAAGTTGAGTGTTATCAGGAGGGAGACAGTGGTTCCTCTTGGGATGCTTTCAGCTTTTGTCTCTCTCAGAACAAGCAAACCATTTTAAAACATAAATCCAAATGATATATTTCAGAATGTCTTCTATAAATGACAAATAAGGGCCAGAAATGTTCCCCACAGATGTTCTGCCGTCTCAAGATACACATGGCATTTATTTATTTTCTAAAAAAGAGCACTTTTATTAAATTGCCTAATATTAGTTTTGTCTTGTTACTCACGGCTAGTTGATAGAAGCCTAGGTGGTACCTTTCCATATTGTAATTGTTATCACCCTCATTCTTTTCTTTGTTCATTTTGCCAGGACAGACTTTAGTCAAATCAGATGTGTGCGACTTTTCCTGGCACTTAACTGGCATTGTGACTTGCATTGTAACATTTTCCATTTACAATTTTTCTTTTTTTGGAAAGAAAATCGTTGCCTTTAAGTGGGATGGAAAGTTTGATTCATTACACTGAAATCTGGTTGCTGCGTTGCCTTCTGTAACAGCACGGTGAGTGTTACACCATGTTGTGGCTTGGATGCCAAGCTTGCAGAGGCCCCTGGTGCTCTTTCATACAGAGATGGGGACCCGAATTGGGTCCCAGTACTGTGGCAGCAGCCCCATGGATAGGAACTTCTTCATGGGTTCTGTTTAGACTCACTGTTGATCACTGTGAACCCCCCTGCTTATGGTCTTAGTTTCTTTTTTCCTTTTGGTTTCACATCCTCTTAACAGCTCTGTGAAGTGTGTGGGGGATATAATGGGGATTCCCTCATAGTAAGCCTGTGGGGCTGGGTGGAGGGAGCATAGTGTCTGTGATTCCTGGCTCTGTTCCAACAAGTGTGTACAGTAACGTCTTAAATCAGTCCCTGCTTTTTCAATCCTGTGTTAACTTTGTCTTTTCATTGTCTGTATTTGAGGCTTTGACATCTGGGGCCCTATGGATCCTGGTGGTTTACAACCCCTCCCAGGACCAGCCAGTTCCTAGTGAAGGCCAAGGACTTGTCTGTGAGTGCACCTTTCATATGCAAACCAACCAATCCAGAGCCCACACTCCAAATACTTCTTTATTAGGCTGTTATCCTCAGGACCACCATCTCCCTGCCCCCAATGGGCGGGGGTGGGGGGGTGGGGGTGGGGCCAGGGTGCAGGTGCCAGACAGCTAGGCACCCCTGTGTACCAGAGCTCACTGAAGTTGTTGCTAAGCCTGCTTACCCTACCTTTCCTTCCAATGGAAACCACAGTAAAGAGTTGCTCACATTGTCCCCTTGTCCTGATGGGCCCAAGTGCTTCCCTGAGTGACTGCCTGTGGTGTTGCATGCCTCTTCCTCTTGGAACTGTGAATAACTGTATTTTTAATGGCAGTCATCTCCTGATCTGTTGGCCTCACCACACCTGAATAATAATAAACCCTTCATTTTAAGACATCCCAAGAAGCTGCTTCCCTCAGGCCTTCTTCACCCTCCTTGTGTGCTTGACTTGACTTGTCCTATCTACTGCTGCCTTTGTCAGTGCCTCACTTCTGGTTCTCCTTCCTCATTGTCACTAGAGCTGTATTTTTTGGATTATAAATATGTCATGTCTTTTTCTTTGAATGTTGGAACCTACCAGTAAGCCTGGAGGTCATCCCACTACATGGTGGGGTGCAGCCCTGGACCTCTGTGCATGGGATCCTGGGACACCTGTAGCCCAGCCCCTCTGCACTCTGCCACCCTCACCCCATCTCTAGGCCTTTTTTCTATGACTCCTGATGACTGCTCTCTCCTGCTGCCATCTATGCTGGGAGCAGAAGTCCCCCCTCTGTACCCTGGGTATTACTGCTCTTCTTCTGTTCTAGCTGTTTCTACGGACATACTGCTCTGTCCTGCTCTCTGGTCCACTCTGGGACCAGCCAGTTTTCACTGTCCCTGTGGTTATTGTTCCAGAGCAGGGCCTCAGCATCTTTGAATATATAGATGAGTGAGTGAACTAATCATGATATATGGGTCATGGCACGATGAATGCTTGTGTTAGAATAATGGCCCCCTAGAGATCCTGGTCCCCAGAACCAGAGACTATTAAGTTATATGGTACAGAGGTATTAAGGTTGGTGTGATGTGAGGGCGGTTGCTAATGAACTGACCCTGAGATGGGGACATTATCTTAGTTCTTAGTCGAATCACAAGTCCTTAATGTAGAAGAAAAGAAGGCAGAAAAAGATGCAGTGTGAGAAGGGCTCAGGAATTCTCGCTGGCTTCAAAGATAGAAGAGCCACAACTTGAGGAATGTAAATGGCCTAGAGAAGCTGAAAAGTCAGAGCAACAGACTTTCTCTTGCATCCTCCAGGAGGAGCACTGTCCAGCAGAAACCTTGGTTTTATTCCCGTGAGACTCATGTCTGACTCCTGATTTCCAGAACTAAACAATAACACATTTATGTTGGTTTAAGCCACTGAGTTGTAATTTTTAACATCAGCTTTAGGAATTGAATACATTAGTGTTCCTGGGAGGATATAACAAATACCAAGTGCTTTAACTACAGTTTTTGGTGTGTTACTATTGAGTTATATAGTATCAGTTAAAAACATCTGTAACTATTTGAATTAGCTGAGAATACATGAGGATCTCACTTTGCTTAGTGGGATCACAAAGACATGATATGTTGGATATGTTGGAAAAGAGGTGTTTATTATTTTTCAGTTGAAATATTTAATAATTAAACATTATGCATTTCTCTAGTATGGTATGCTTTCAGAAGTATGCTTTCAGAATTTTACAGTTTTTTTTTTTTTTTTTTTTTTTTTTTTTTTTTTTTTTTATGATAGTCACACAGAGAGAGAGAGAGAGGCAGAGACGTAGGCAGAGGGAGAAGGAGGCTGACGCCTCCGGGAGCCTGACGTGGGATTCGATCCCAGGTCTTCAGGATCGCGCCCTGGGCCAAAGGCAGGCGCTAAACCGCTGCGCCACGCAGGGATCCCGCTTTCAGAATTTTAAAGAACTTGTACGGTGAAGTTCCTGGCTAGCCTTGTAAATTCTTCATTGACCCTCTCTGGAAATGGTGGCTGAAGAGAGGCCTCAGCTCAGAAGGTCCAAAACTGGAGAGTGGAGAGGTGGCCCATGGGCTCTGGGATCCCAGGTGATGTTACCCAGGGCCGCTGACCACCTTCTTGTCATGCACTACCCTGCATGAGCATCCAGGGCCATCTTCAACTTGGATTTCTGTGTAGATGGGATCCAGTTGTTTAAATATTTCAGGCTCTTGAGAAAGTGTCTCAAACCAGATAATTATCCTGATAACATGACGAAACCAGAATTTACCAAGGGTAAATGACAAAGAGGCTGCATATATCCTTTTTAGAAAAAATTAAATGTTATAGACAGTCTTTTTAGTGTAACTGGATCATATGAGTCATCTTCAATCCTTTTTTTTAATTGGAGTTCAATTTGCCAACATATACCATAACACCAAGTACTCATCCCATCAAGTGCCCCCCTCAGTGCCCATCACCCAGTCACCCCCACCCCCTCCCCACCTCCCTTTCCACCACCCCTGTTTGTTTCCCAGAGTAGCAGTTTCTCATGTTCTGTCTCCCTTTCTGATATTTCCCACTCTTTTTTTCTCCTTTCCCCTTTATTTCCTTTCACTATTTTTTATATTCCCCAAATGAATGAGACCATATAATGTTTGTCCTTCTCTGATTGACTTATTTCACTCAGCATAATACCCTCCAGTTCCATCCACGTCGAAGCAAATGGTGGGTAGGCTGAGTAATATTCCATTGTATACATAGACCACATCTTCTTTATCCATTCATCTTTTGATGGACACCAAGGCTCCTTCCACAGTTTGGCTACTGTGGACATTGCTGCTAGAAACATCGGGGTGCAGGTGTCCCGGCGTTTCCTTGCATCTATATCTTTGGGGTAAATGCCCAGCAGTGCAATTGCTGGGTAGTAGGGCAGGTCTATTTTTCACTCTTTGAGGAACCTCCACACAGTTTTCCAGAGTGGCTGCACCAGTTCACATTCCCACCAACAGTGCAAGAGGGTTCCTCTTTCTCCGCATCCTCTGCAACATTTGTGGTTTCCTGCCTTGTTAATTTTCCCCATTCTCACTGGTGTGAGGCGGTATCTCATTGTGGTTTTGATTTGTATTTCCCTGATGGCCAGTGATGCGGAGCATTTTCTCATGTGCTTGTTGGCCATGTCTATGTCTTCCTCTGTGAGATTTCTGTTCATGTCTTTTGCCCATTTCATGATTGGATTGTTTGTTTCTTTGCTGTTGAGTTTAATAAGTTCTTTATAGATCTTGGATACTAGCCCTTTATCTGATATGTCATTTGCAAATATCTTCTCCCATTCTGTAGGTTGTTTCTTTTGCTGTGCAAAAGCTCCTTATCTCGATGAAGTCCCAATAGTTCATTTTTGGTTTTGTTTCTCTTGCCTTCATGGATGTATCTTGCAAGAAGTTGCTGTGGCCAAGTTCAAAAAGGGTGTTGCCTGTGTTCTCCTCTAGGATTTTGATGGAATCTTGTCTCACATTTAGATCTTTCATCCATTTTGAGTTTATCTTTGTGTATGGTGCAAGAGAGTGGTCTAGTTTCATTCTTCTGCATGTGGATGTCCAATTTTCCCAGCACCACTTATTGAAGAGACTGACTTTCTTCCAGTGGATAGTCTTTCCTCCTTTGTCGAATATTAGTTGACCATAAAGTTGAGGGTCCACTTCTGGGTTCTCTATTCTGTTCCATTGATCTGTGTGTCTGTTTTTGTGCCAGTACCACAGTGTCTTGATGACCACAGCTTTGTAGTACAACCTGAAATCTGGCATTGTGATGCTCCCAGCTATGGTTTTCTTTTTTATTAATATTCCCCTGGCTATTCGGTGTCTTTTCTGATTCCACACAAATCTTAAGATAATTTGTTCCAACTCTCTGAAGAAAGTCCATGGTATTTTGATAGGGATTGCATTAAATGTGTCAGTTGCCCTGGGTAACATTGACATTTTCACAATATTAATTCTTTCAATCCATGAGCATGAAATATTTTTCCATCTCTTTGTGTCTTCCTCAATTTCTTTCAGAAGTGTTCTATAGTTTTTAGGATCTAGATCCTTTACCTCTTTGGTGAGGTTTATTCCTAGGTATCATGCTTTTGGGTGCAATTGTAAATGGGATTGACTCCTTAATTTCTCTTTCTTTAGTCTCATTGTTAGTGTATAGAAATGCCACTGACTTCTGGGCATTGATTTTGTATTCTGCCACACTGCTAAATTGCTGTATGAGTTCTAGCAATCTTGGGGTGGAGTCTTTTGGGTTTTCTATGTACGGTAGCATGTCATCGGCAAAGAGGGAGAGTTTGACTTCTTCTTTGCCAATTTGAATGCCTTTTGTTTCTTTTTGTTGCCTAATTGCTGAGGCTACGGCTTCTAGTACTATGTTGAATAGCAGTGGTGAGAGTGGACATCCCTGTCTTGTTTCTGATCTTAGGGGAAAGGCTCCCAGTGTTTCTCCATTGAGATTGATATTTGCTGTGGGCTTTTCAAAGATCAATTTAAGATGCTTAGGAATGTTCCGTCTATCCCTACACTTTGAAGAGTTTTGATCAGGAATGGATGCTGTATTTGTCAAATGCTTTCTCTGCATCTATTGAGAGGATCATATGGTTCTTGTGTTTTCTCTTGCTGATATGGTCAATCACATTGATTGTTTTACGAGTGTTGAACCAGCCTTGCATCCCGGGGTAAATCCCATTTGGTCACTTTGAATAATCTTCTTAATGCACTGTTGGATCCTATTGGCTAGTATCTTGTTCAGAATGTTTGCATACATGTTCATCAGGTATATTGGTCTATAATTCTCCTTTTTGGTGGGGTCTTTGTCTGGTTTTGGAATTAAGGTGATGCTGGCCTCATTGAACGCGTTTGGAAGTACTCCATCTCTTTCTATTTTGCTGAACAGCTTTAGTAGAATAGTTATGGTTTCTTCTTTAAACGTTTGATAGAATTCCCCTGGGAAGCCATCTGGCCCTGGACTTTTGTGTCTTGGGAGGTTTTTGATGACTGCTTCAATTTTCTTGCTGGTTATTGGCCTGTTCAGGTTTTCTATTTCTTCCTGTTCCAGTTTTGGTAGTTTGTTGTTTTCCAGAAATGCGTCTATTTCTTCTAGATTGCCTAATTTATTGGCATATAGCTGCTCATAATATGTTTTTAAAATCGTTTGTATTTCCTTGGTGTTAGTGGTGATCTTCAATCTTTTTTGATCTCAGACCCCTGTCAGTAAAATGTACTTTTTACTGCATGTGCACTTAATGTGTGTTTATTTATGTATAAGTCATAGGCATTCAGTACATGATTGAATGAGTAAATAAATACACTAGTAAATATTTATTAGTTAATAAATCAATTAGAGAGGAATATCAATTATAAATCAAAGTTGTGATGTTTTTGCAACCCAGTGATCGTGTATTTTTTTGTGTGTGTCCACTTCTTCAGGGACCATTGCCCTGGAACATCTTCAAGTAGCTTTATGTTGTAAAATCATCTCAGACCACTGAAAGAACATTGTATAGTTTCAGTTGTATGTCAGCCCAATTCATTCTCTTGATTTCCCTTTTATGTGAGATTACTTATGAAATTTTGAAAAACTATAGGCACCACCATGTACACAAAGGGACAGTCCTTACTTTTGTGCAGTGGGGTTGGTTCTGGTGGTCAAGAACTGTGAGGTGCTGGGTATCTGACTAGGTTCACTTTCTGGACCTTTGTGGGTGACTGCTGGTACAGGTGGTAAGCCAGCATGGGCTTGTAACTTCACACTGGGCAGCCTGAGCTGGGCTGCACAGGCACACCAGCCTCCTGCCTTTGAGTGTGCCTTTCTCATATGCCTTAAAATTTTGGATTTTTTTTTACTATGGTCAAGTATATGTGACATTTGCCATCAGAACTGCCTTTAAGCTTACAACTCTGTGGCATTAATTATATTCACATTGCTTGCAGCCATCACCACCACCTGTCTCTAAAACTTTTTCATATTCTCAAAGTGAAACTCTGAACCCATTGAACACTAAGTCCTAATTCCCTTCCCCAACCCTTGACAACCACTATTATACTTTCTGTCTCCATGATTTTGATGTACCTTTAGATACCTCATATGAGTGAAGTTATTCATGTAGTATTTGTCCTTTTGTGACTGGCTTACAAGCTTCGCATAATGTCCTCAAGTTTCATTCATGTTGTAGCATGGGTCAGTATTCCCTTCCTTTTTGAGGCTGAAAAATATTTGGGGATGTGTACATACCCCATTTTATTTACTCATCCTTATGGCAATGGACACTTGGGTTGCTTTCATCTTTTGGCTGTTGTGAATAATACTGCTGTGAACATGGCTCTGTGCAAATAAATGCTTGAGTATCTTGTGATTTATGTTTATGGTAACTTTTTGCATGAATTTAATTTGGATATCCTTTTCAAGGTCTGTATCCAGGATGGTACAGTGAGGGATGGTTATTAGGGCACCATGAATTGTGTATGGGGTCATTTTCCTACTGTTAGTTTTTGTGTTGGTCTCATGAACTCTAAAGAAGGTTGCTCTAGCCCTTTAACTGGAGATGACACTGCCAATGGACAGGCATCCAGGATTTCCAGCCACATGTTTACTTACCACACTTGTCTCCACCCCTCCCTGGTCCCCCTTCTCCTATGGACCAGGGCACACACTCAGCTTGGAGGAGTTGCTATCAACAGAGACAGTGTCATGTGCTCCTCTATGCTCTCTTGCTTAGCTATTACCCCACTATTTATCTTTGAGTTTGAGATTCCTTTTGAATCTAGAGGCAGCCCTGCTTGCTGGCTGCCTCGGCACTGCTGTGGGCCTGCAGTGTAGTGTGGGGAGCAGTGCTGGAGGCTGAGGGGACACTGCTGGAGGAGGTCAGGCCCGGTCACTACAGCTGCATTCCCATGGTGGCCTCTGATGCACAAACGTAGAATGGGCCATGCTGACTTGTTAATTTTGAAGCCATTGATCTTGATTGCCGTTCAGTCAACTATTTTATCTCCATCTGTCTTTATGGTTATCCATAGCATGCGTCCTTTGTTCACACTGACCTTTGGCAGTCAGGTTAAGGAGTTTCCTGCTAGTGTATCTTACGGCTGAGGGGGGTGGGAGCTGATGTTTTACTTGGTGATTGTCCACCATGCACACAAAGGTACCACTTCTCCCTGCATTTGGGGGATTGCTTCTGGCCAGTTCAGCCCATTGATAAGGCCTTTGTTCTGGGCTGTGCCCCTTTTGGTCAAATCGGATGCATGCAGTGATTGATTATGGGAGGAACAGGGAGGTCAGCCTTATCTAAAACTTTGTCAGAGGACAAGTCTCCAGGTCCAGAGTGCTGGCTGCTTTGCAGCTGGGAGCTGAGCCAGGGGTGTGGGGCAGGGCAGGGGGTCATGGGGAGAGATGGGGGAACTGCACCCTGGCAGCTGTTTCTCTACTTCACTCATTTCTCATTGTGTAATCATAACGCCCCCTCTGAAAGAGGCTGGTTTTAAACCTTCTTTTACTAATGAGTGAGGGCTTGCTCTACCTATATTTTAAAGGCTTCAGGAACACAGAAGTTGCATCTAAAGGAAGATAATTTCCCTTATTTATTTTCCTTTTGAATATCTGTAAATTTCGTTTATCTCTTTAAAAATAATGAGGCATTCATAAAAATGAATACATTAGGAACATAGTGATAGGTAGAAAAATATCTCTTAAGCTTCATTATTCTAGACAGGATCCTTAGTTTTGGAAAACTTATAAACATGTATTTTATTCGCATCATAGTTCACCTCGAAGCTGCAGTTGCTTAACCCTTCCTTCTGTGGAAGGTCCAGCTGGCTTAAGGATGGGATGCAGAGAGAAACTCAAGAGTTATTTTCTCAAGGGCATTTCTACTGAATGGTGAATTCTTTTTTTGAAAGTGTTCAGATTGCAACAGTATGACATACAACCAATTGGAAATAATAGATATTATCAAAGTATATGACAAAGAACTTTTAAATAAGGTAATGATTTGTCTTGAACAAAAGTTTCTACTGTGGTGGGCTTTGTCACAGTTTTGTCAGAGGATTATACTGTCATTGTAGACAGAAACTCCGAAACTGTACCTTGAGACCCTGGGAAGAGGAATCAGGTGAAAAGGAGCCCTTTCTGACAGTTGCCTTTTGAGTGTTCTTGAATATAGAGTTTTGTACATCAACTGAAAAGAGCATCCAGAAATAGCTTCTAGAATTAGTGGAGTCTGTGGCAGTAGCTGTGAGTATGGTGTGATTTACCCAGGTAACTCAAATGTTGGGAGTTTCGTGTTTGTGGTTACTCATTTGTCTTTTATAATTTGGGAATGAATTCTCCTTGAATATCCTCAAAAGACCTTTTCTATTCTTGATTCTTGGATGAACTCTGAATACACGGGAAATAAGTGAGGTTATTTATGGCTAAAGGGGGGTGTTGAAAGAATATGTATTTATACATAGATGCCTAAAAGACCTGATATGTGGCATGTGTGTGCCCTATGTGCACACAGAGCTGTGCTTGCTATAATATAATGTAGAATTATAATGACAAAGCACTGTACAGAGAGGAGGATCTCTTTTCCGCACCAAATATGAACTTTGAATTGGGAAAATGTATCTTTGTGTTTATATAGGGGTAAAATTCAGTCAGTTTCTTTTTTTCCCAATAAAAGATAATTTATTATGTTTTCTACTATTTAAATCACATCTCTCTCCACTTGTAGAGAATTTCCTTCCATTTCTAGTTTTCTGCTTTGAAGTTTAATTTCTGCAGAGCTGTGTTCCCTGAAAGCCTCTGTACATACTGATGTGGGTTTGGGCAGTGATAAAGGACTTTGGAATGCCACAGCTACATAGACTGATCACAGTAGGCTCGTGGAGAGTGGACTTGCTGCTGTATGGTTCATGTCAGCCCTCTGGCACCAGGGAGAAGGCATATGGAGTGACCGTATTGGACACAAATTCAAATGACTTAATTGTGTACTCTCCCTCTAACATTAAACCATTGGCACCTCCTACGGCTATTTAGAATACTAGGTTTTGAAATTCTGGAAAATGGAGAGAGGTAATCTTAATATTTAATTAAAACTTTTTGATCAGGGATCCCTGGGTGGCGCAGCGGTTTGGCGCCTGCCTTTGGCCCAGGGCGCGATCCTGGAGACCTGGGATCGAATCCCACGTCAGGCTCCCGGTGCATGGAGCCTGCTTCTCCCTCTGCCTGTGTCTCTGCCTCTCTCTCTCTCTCTCTCTCTGACTATCCTAAATAAATAAATAAAATATTAAAAAAAAAAAAAAAAAAAAAAAAAAAACTTTTTGATCATAGAGTCAGACTTTTACAGTTAAAACAGACTTTATAAAATTAGGAATGAGGTTTAATGATTGTGACCTAAAACCCTGCTGACATCAATCATGAATGTCGATTATATAAAATCTGTTCATCACATTCTGTGGAAACCATATGACTCTTATATAAATATTTCAGAAAATACAAATGAATATAAATTAATGTTTTAATTTCTAGCAGTTCCTTTAAACACAGTAAGTAGAAAAATGGAAAACAGAGACTTTTGGTTCCAGAACAGGAAGGTATAGATTCACTTTTCCCAGCCCCTTTATATAAATACAATGAAATCCTAGAAGTAATTCAATAGGAATAGTAACAGGACACTAATAGTTGGAGGAGAAGGCAGACTGGCTAGGTACCTCAGAACCTGAGGAATGATAACATGGTGAATTCACCAGATTTCCTTTTTATTTTATATATACCCAGACTAGATGTGGAGAGGCCTGTTACCAGAACTGTCAACAACTATGGACAAAAACAAAACAAAGAAAAAAAAAAAAAAACATGGCCAAAGAAGAAGGCCCACAGAGACTTTAGTGAGAGCCCAGAGTCCTGCTCTACCCGCATGATGCCAGCAAGCAGTCTGGTCCTCCTCTAGGGGCAGCATCACAGAGATCTGTGTTCTCATGCCCTCATCTAGGGGCAAAAGGAGACCCAGACCCAGGGGCTTCTGCCTACCTGACCACACTACAGCAGAAGGTGGCCCAGGGAAGGTGCCTTCCATTCCCTTACGAATAGCATTGACAGAAGGACCTACAGAATCATAGTTGAAAATCTGATGCTCCCCCCAAAGAATGAAAACAAGACAAGAATGTCTGTTCTCATCAACCTTATGTGATATAATACTAGAAGTTCTCATCACTCAAAAAGATAAGAAAAAGAAGTAAAATGCATACAGCTTGGACAAAAAAAACCCCAAAACCCAAAACCTCAATTTGTAGACACATGATTATTTATGAAAAAAATTCTTAAGGAAGCCACCAGAGATACCCCAAAACCTCTGCTAGACCTAATACATTTCCTCATTAAGATTACAGGATACCTACAGATTTGATGAAGTCCCTATCAGAATTCCAATGAAATTTTCGTGGAGCTAGAACAGATAATTCTAAAAATCTTATGGAACTTAAATAAAATCTCTCTTTTTTTTTTTTTTTTTTTGTTTAAAAAAAAAGGGGGCAGCCCTGGTGGCCCAGCGGTTTAGTGCTGCCTTCAGCCTGGGGTGTGATACTGGAGACCCAGATCAAGTCCCACGTCAGGCTCCCTGCATGGAGCCTGCTTCTCCCTCTGCCTGTGTCTCTGTCTCTCTCTCTCTCTCTCTCTCTCTGTGTCTGCCATGAATGAATAAATAAAACCTTTAAAAAAAAACAAAATTCTCATGGAATCACAAAACACCCTGGATAGCTAAAGTAATCTTTAAAAGAACAAAGCTGGAGACATCACAATTTCTGATTTCAAACTATATTACAAAGCTATAGTAATCAAAATAGTATGCTGTTGGTTTAAAACAGAAGCATATATCAATGAAACAGAATTGAGAGCCCAGAAATAAACCCCTGGATAAATGGTCAGTTAATTCATAACAAAGGACAACTCAGAAATAAGTCCACGGAACTATACTCAGTTTTTGACAAAGAAACAAAAGCAATTCATTGAGGGAAATATAGCTTTTAATAAATGCTACAGGAACAATTGAGTAAACAAAAAACCCAACAATATAAACCTTGTATCTCATATAAAAGTTAGAAGGTATCATAGATTTAAATGTAAAGCTATAAAATTTTAGAAAGAAAACATAAAGAGGATTTGGGACCTACTGCTAGGCATAGAGTTGTTAGTCTTGACCCCAAGAACATATTTGATAAAAGGAAGTAATTGATGAATTGGACCTCATCAACATACAAACATGCTGTGGGACAAATGTTGCTAAGAAGAAGATAGCTTACAGACTGAGAGACAATATTTGCAATTCACAAATCCAACAAAGCATTTGTATCCAGAATATATAAAGAACTCTAAAAATCGAACATTAACAAGAACAACAACAGAAAAATCCAATTTGAAAGTGGTAAGACCTAAGGAGACATTTCACTGAAGACAATCTATGGAAGGCAGTAAGCGCATGAGTAGATGTTCAGCATTCTTAGATAACATAAATCAAGTTAAAACCACAAAGAGATTTCATTGCACATCTACCATAGTAGCAAAAATAAAAACAGTGATAACACTAAAATGGTGGTACATCCATACCATGGAATACTATTCAGCAGTAAAAAGGAATGAACTCTTGATACATACTACTTGGATGGGCCTCCAGGAAACGTTCCTGAGTTCAAAAAGCCAATTTCAAAAGGAAACATCCTGCTTTATCCCATTATGTAACATTTGTGAAATAACATAATTATGGAGATGGGGAACAGATTAGTAGTTGTCAAGGGTTAGGAATAGAGGAAGGTGCATGTGGCTACAAAGAAGGAATGAATATGAGGCCATTTATTTGATGTGGTTTTAAGAGGCTTTACACATGGAAAATTACATAGAAGTACATACACAAATACACTCATATGCTCAAAGCTGGTGAAATCTGAAGAAGCTCTGTGGATTGTACAGAGGACAATGTGTTGCTGTTGTACTCTGGTTATGCAGTATCTTAACATGGGAGATGATGAGTGAAGGGTGAACAGGACCTCCCTATCCATTTCTTTGCAACTTCTTGTGTATCTATGATTATCTCAAAAAAAGTTTAAGAGTAGTCATTTCATTATATGAACTATAATTATTAAATATGCAGTTGAGACACAAACTTATTAAACCTAGTGCACAATGAGAATGTGAAACTGCCAGGACCACAGCCTCAGGAGGGAGCCCTGGTCCTCTCAGGATGCTATGCCACTTCAGATGAGAGTAGGGGAGAAGATACGCCTGCTACTTTTTCTAGGGAGAGGTAGCATCATAGGTTTACATTCTTTTCAGCAAAGATGAAACACTTAGGTAACAATATCTCTTATGGCTGTGAGCATAATCATGTGAAATTTGTGAATAACTATAATTAAGGGCAAATAGAAGGTTCTTACTATTTTTTCAGACTTGACTTTAAGGAGACTTAGTTCTCTGGTTATAAGGGAAATAAAAAACACTCAGGAATATTAGTTTATTAAATTAATGCCTGGAAATATCCACCAATATTTTATTTTAAAGTACTTTTATCTTCTAGTCATGAGAAATTCAGATAATTGCAATTGGAAGGGATGCACCAATGCACATCCCCTGCTGCTTATTATCCCTTTCTCAATCCTAGGAGTGTCACAGCCCTTTGCCTTTTAAATCAGAACTGTAATTGTGTGCTCACAGCCTATGCCTTCCATAAAGAACAGGTATTGGATAAAAACATATTGTTGCATCATGGTCCATACCTAAGTAGTTATGCATCTTTAACACATTTACAAGAAATGCATACTGTAGCAAAATACTACACTGCTGTGCGATGTTTCTAAATAAACAAGCTTGTAGTCAGAGACATTCACTCCCATGAGACAAAACATGGTAAAAATGGGGCAGGTGTCTTGCACTAATGGACAGGTGAGGAAGTTTTCAATGGGAAATGCTTCCAAAAACACACTAATTGTTAACTATAAAAAAAAAGACTCCTTCTGGAACTGAAAGAATATCCTGGAGTAATACACACTCTTACTCTGTTTTCTCAGGGGAAATAGGTTTTAAGGAAATGCCTCATGCAATATTATCAAGAACCATAACTCTCAATGGGATGCTTCCTGTAAAAAAAAGAGCAAGGGACTCTGTTGCAGAGTAAGTCTAAAGATACAGAAAATCCAATCTCGATCTGCATTTCAGTAACAACATCCAGTTGTTGGATTAACGATAGATTAGCTGTGCAGAATTAGAGAGTATGGAGCCAAGCCCTGAGGCTATAACTGGGGTGCTATATAATGCCATCTAAGATGGCAGAGGCCCTCAGAGGCCCTTTGGGCTTTCCCACTAACAGTGTGACTGGGACGTAAATAAATAAAAGCTTCAAAAAAAATGAACTGAGATTAAAAATGTAGTTCAAAGTGCAAGTCCTCAGAGATTCTTTTTTTTTTTTTTTGAGATTTTATTTATTTATTCATGAGAGACACAGAAAGAGGCAGAGACTGAGGCAGATGGAGAAGCAGATTCCCTGGAGGGAGCCTGATGTAGGACTCGATCCTACGTCCCCAGGATCACGACCTGAACCGAAGGAGATGCTCAACCACTGAGCCACCTAGGTGTTCCAGTCCTCAGAGATTCTTAATGCTGAGTGTTGGTGTCACCTGGAAAAAGTGAAAAGTATCACAGTTTCTGTTAGCAGGTCTGAAGTATCACAGTCTAAAGCAGGTCAAAAAAGAACCTGCAGAAAGCAGGGAAACTGTGCTTCCCTGGGTATACACTTCATGGTAGGGCCTTCCTGTGTGACCAGCCACTTATTGCTGGGGACATCTGGTGTGGAGCTTCATGGAAATAGCAGAACATCTTCTAAAGTTATGCTAGATCCCCCAAGAGCACTGGTTTTCAAAGTGTGGTCCCTGGACCAGCATCATTGCATTACCTAGGAACTTGTTGGAGGTGCACATTCTATCACCCTGTCCCTATCCAGCTGAATCAGAGAGTCTGGAGTGGACACCATGATCTTTTTGATGCTGTCACATGCTGAAGTTAGAGCATCCTGTCCTTGAGCATGGTTGCTGTCAGCTGTCTCCCTGCTCTTGTCCTCCACACTGCCAAGGAGCAGCGCCCTGCAGCCAAGATCTTCCTTCCAAAAGCATAGTCATCTCGTTTAGGGTCTATGCCTGCCTTGTAAACAAGGCCACCTGTGTTTTTCCCCTTCCGTTTACCCAGTCTACCGCATGTTCTCAGCTGTTTTTCAGGGGCCCTCCTGCTAACTAGAAGCAGGCAGGTGATTTTCACTGAATTGGCTGTTTGTGAATGTGCATGTTCATTATCCATTAGTGTCCATTTGTGTTAAATAATAGTTCTGAGAGCTTAAAGAATATTGCAGCTTATAACTTCCTGCTTTGTTCTTCAAGTCAGTGTCATTATCTACACATAGAAAGCCCCGTTCTAGGTGCTTTGTGAACAGAGGTGACATATTAGTCTCTGCATTTAAGGAACTTACAGCCTAGTTGGAGGGACAGACATGCGCATCTATGACATTCCTAGATGTGTGGCTCTTTGCAAGTGACTTTTACTCTCATGCTCCTCCTCTGTGAGTCAAAGATGATTTGCTGTGGAGTGTAGTGCCCATGAGCCAATACCTGCAAGTCTTAGGACAGTTTTACTATGTTGTTGGCATTAATTGAGTAGAGGAAATCTGGAGAAGGTGGGGCTTTAAGGGGCCTTAGGAATATCTTAGTGTTTGAATAGGCAATTAAATTAGTTAATTGAATTAAGTGTGTTTGTGCTTGATTGCCTTGCTTCAGTGTTGGCTAGGTCAATTCAGCTCATACCATGAGCCTTAAATGCTTCTCACCTTGATATCAGCACTGCCACCTCTGTGGTCAGGGAGTGTTTCCTTTGTCATGCCACACTTATGGGGTAGTCAGTTCATACAACACTCAGAAAGGCAGTAAGAAGGAAAAGAACATTAACAAAGAAAAAAGGATACAGAGAAAGGGATGAGGTATCTGGGAAAGATGGGGCAGGAAGAGTATAAGAAACTGAAGGGAAGAGAACATGACAATGGATCAGAGTGGAGTTTGGGATGCTCTTGTGCCCAGTGACAAAACTCGTGCATCATCTTCATGTTGTGCAGAATGCCCTGACTGCTGGAGCCCAGAAAGCAGCTTTAGAGGCTGAGTGAAAGTCTGTGTCCCCACACTCTCTGTCACAAGTAGGGGAGCCATTTCTGAGAGAGATTGCCCCTGTTGAGAATCAGGATGGCCCATGGGTCATATATATATTTTTTTAATCTTAGACTTAAAAGTGAATAGAAATGTTGGTAGCAATACTCTACTGCAAAATGACTTCATTTTTAAAAAAAGATTTTATTTATTTGTGAGACACAGAGAGAGAGACAGAGACACAGGCAGAGGGAGAAGCAGGCTCCCTGCAGAGAGCCTGATGTGGAACTCGATCCCAGGACCCCGGGGTCACACCCTGAACCAAAGGCAAACACTCAACCACTGAGCCACCCAGGCATCCCAAACGACTCTTTAAAACATAGAACTGGGTGTTATCAGAGGAAGATATAGACATGGCCAACATGCACATGAGAAAATGCTCTGCATCACTTGCCATCAGGGAAATACAAATCAAAACCACAATGAGACAGCACCTCACACCAGTGAGAATGGGGAAAATTAACAAGGCAGGAAACCACAAATGTTGGAGAGGATGCGGAGAAAAGGGAACCCTCTTACACTGTTGGTGGGAATGTGAACTGGTGCAGCCACTCTGGAAAACTGTGTGGAGGTTCCTCAAAGAGTTAAAAATAGACCTGCCCTACGACCCAGCAATTGCACTGTTGGGGATTTACCCCAAAGATTCAGATGCAATGAAACGTCGGGACACCTGCACCCCGATGTTTCTAGCAGCAATGGCCACAATAGCCAAACTGTGGAAGGAGCCTTGGTGTCCATCGAAAGATGAATGGATAAAGAAGATGTGGTTTATGTATACAATGGAATATTACTCAGCCATTAGAAATGACAAATACCCACCATTTGCTTCGATGTGGATGGAACTGGAGGGTATTATGCTGAGTGAAGTAAGTCAATCGGAGAAGGACAAACAGTGTATGTTCTCATTCATTTGGGGAATATAAATAATAGTGAAAGAGAATAGAAGGGAAGGGAGAAGAAATGTGTGGGAAATATCAGAAAGGGAGACAGAACATAAAGACTCCTATCTCTGGGAAACGAACTAGGGGTGGTGGAAGGGGAGGAGGGCCGGGGGTGGGGGTGAATGGGTGACTTGCACTGAGGGGGGCACTTGACGGGATGAGCACTGGGTGTTATTCTGTATGTTGGTAAATTGAACACCAATAAAAAATTAATTTATTAAAAAAAAAGAACTGGGTGTTATAATGAGAAAGCTAGCACAAAATGGCCTGCAGCCAACCCTCTTTGGTGCTATAGACTAGGTTTCACTGAGGCTAGATTCCAAAGAGACATCAGTATTACCTTTCAGTGAGGTCTTTGGGGAGCATGACTCACATGCATGTATGCTTTGTGATCTTTTAATTTCTTTAGGCTATCGCTTATGCCTATTTTTATTTTATTTTCTACTTTACATGTAGTATATCAAAATAGAGTGACTGATGGAAAGGAAATGTATTTGAAGAAAACCTGGAATCCATTTTAAGTAGGACCCATCATCATAAAACAAAAAATGGAATCTGCCCATCAGCAACCGGGCATGTAAAGATGCCCATTTGGAATTCCAGTGATTAATCCAGAGTGTCTCCAGTCTTTATGATGTCTGTGACTTGCATAGCACACTCAGTGTAATCACCCTCCCAGAAATGAGGCCTTGTGTCAGCATAGAAAATAGCGTTCAGTTCTCCACCATTACCATAGTAGTCTCCTAGGGCTGTTGTAACAAATCACCACAAACTGGGTGGCTTAAGACAACAGAAGTTTATTTTCTCTCAGTTCTGGGAGTTAGACGTCTGAAATCAAGCTGTCAGTAGGGCCATGCTCCCTCTGACAGCTCCAGGGAGGACCCTTCCTTCACTCTCCCAGCTTCTGATGGTGGTTGGCAGCCGTCAGAGTTCCTTGGCTTATAGGCTCCAGTTTTTGTCTTCATCAAAACATGGCCATCTTCACTCTGTGTGAGTCTCTCTCTTTCTTTTCTTTTGTTATAGGGATACCAATCATTGGATTAGCACCCCCCCCCCCAACTCCAGTATGGCCTCATTTTTTTTTTAAGATTTTATTTATTGATTCATGAGAGAGACAGAGAGCGAGGCAGAGACATAGGCAGAGGGAGAAGCAGGCTCCCTGCGGGATCACGACCTGAGCCAAAGGCCGATGCTCAACCACTGAGCCACCCAGGTGCCCCCAAATGGCCTCATTTTCACTTGACTAATTACATCTGCAAAGACTCTATTTCTAAATAAGATCATGTTGTTTGGTTCTGGGTGGGCATGATTTTTGGAAGGATGCTATTCATCATAGTATAATTGCTCTAGTCACTTACTGACACTTGCAAATCTCTGTAGAGAGTATTTTTAAGGATTCCATTTTGGTGTAAGAAACGAGGAGTTATTAAGAGCAGAAAGTTTTAAGGCTTTTTGGAAATCCATGACAATGTTTGTCTTCTGGATGTCTGGATCAGGCAGTGAAGTAATATACCCAGGAGCCTCTCTGTAAGTTCAGCGAGAGTGTCACAGTACCCCATGCCCAGCACAATCCCTTGCACACCATCTGAGCTCAGAGTTTGTAGATAAATAGAAACTCAGAAAACATGGCACATTAATGCCTATGGTATTTAGAAAAAAAATCCTTTAAGGCAATCTAATTGATTGCCATATATTTCAAGAATATTGCTGGGTCAGCTTTACTTTGACATCTCTACACATTGAATGTGTATTTTTAGAAAATTCCCAAATGTGGTTCCATCCCGTATTAGGAATTGCCCGCCCACGGCATTCCCCCGGAGAATGTTATCAAGGAGATTAACTGTGTCCGTGAATAAATCTGGCATTTTTCTGAGGGAGCATAAACACGCAGAACCCATTACAGTTATAGTAATGGCCCAACAGCGTGTAATTGCAGCACGTACCTTGTATGGGAGGAGTCCGTGGAGAACCCGAGCCACACATGGCTTTGGAATGAGCTAGCCTTCCTTAGAAAGGAGAGGATGTGGGCAGCAATCCCAGACATCCAGACAGAGTTGAGGGGGAGCTAGGCCCAGGGGCTAGCCTGTCAGATGAGGGTAGGACAGGGTGTGGTGGGGAAGGTGGGTCGGTGGCCAGGAGTTTTGTTGGTTTTGTTTGCCTTCATTGCAGATTTGTCATTCACTCCAAAAATGATTTTGGCTTTGAATAATGTGGATGGGCAGTCAGCCAAAGGAAAGTCTGACAGGACATGAAGCTGTGAAGCCAGAGAAGTACTGATGTCTCCCTCTGAGAGTACTGCTAGCTCAGCTAATTGTTTTTTGGTGCCTTTTGTAAGTCTGAGGAAATGAGTTTCTTAAATTGGAAATACTGATTCTCATAAGTTATTAGATATTGAAGCTCTTATCAGATGACAGGTTTCCCAACTAATTTTTTTTTAAAGGGCGTAATAGTTAACATGAGAAGAGATAATCTTCAAGTGTAATGTCTTCCTGGGATAGCTTGGGTGTGGGAAAATGAGTCACAGACTTAGAGTTCTGGACTAAAGATCCAGACACAGTGAAAGGAGGAGAAGGGTCATAATAGAGCAAGTAGTGCTTTGGTAAAGCGGAGATGTGGTGTCTGGGGACACCTCTTGAGTAAGGTGAGAGTGAGGATGGAGGTGCAGGGCCAGGAGCTGCCCTGTGCACTTTCTTTCCTGCACTTAAACCCCTGTGATGCTTGTGTGGTGGGGTGAACCCTCTACATGCCTTGTTCCATTTGTAGATCCATCCACAACTCCCACTGCTTTTCCCTGAGGACCTAGCTGCCTCCCCTTACTATGACTGACCTTGGCAGCCTAGCTGGCCTCTCTGCCTTTACTCTTGCCTATTCCTGCCTTTAACCCTTGCCTTAGCACGCACTGTGTACCCTCCACTCAGCTACCACAGTGGTGCCTTAAACTATAAAGCAGATCATATGCATCTCTGCTTGGAAGCCCCCCAGCCCCACCTGCCATATGCCCTTTCCTGGGCCTGCAGGTCTTTGTACCTGGCTGTCTGCTTTCTCTCTCCCTCATGTCGTCACCCTCCCACCTTGCACCTGCCTTATACCACCTGGCCTCCTGGCAGTGCCCTGCCTCAGGTCCTTTCTGAAACCTTCCTCCAGTACTCTGTAGGTCCAGTGTCATATCCTCAGGGAGTCCTTCCCTGACCACCCTATCTTTGTCCTTAATGCTGGTCTGGTTACCTCGACAGCACTTCACCACCACCTGTCCTTTTACCTGTTTGACCTTTAGCTGTTTTGCAATCCTGCCTCCTCATTATAAGGTAAACTCCAGAGAGGCAATGACTGGCTGCACACCTGGCTCCTAGAGTAGAGTGATGCTTGTCTCCTAAATGATGCTCAAAAGTATGTGTATATATATATATATATATATATATATATATAATATTTAATGTGTATTAACATATGCATGTATGTATTTTAAAGATTTATTCATTTATTTTGAGGTGGGGGAGGAGCAGAGGGAGAGAATCTTTCAAGCAGACTCCATGCTGAGTGAGGCGCCTCACTGGGGTGGGGGAGTAGGGCTTGATCCCACAACCCATGAGATCATGATCTGAGTGGAAACCAAGAGTTGAAACACACTCAACCAACTGAACTGAGCCTCGCAGGCGCCCCAGTGTGTATGAGTATATTTGAAAGAACAAAGAACATCAACACACTCAATATTCATTGACTCAGTTACAAAATACTTTTACTAAAAATATCTATTTATGGGGTACTCTATTTTAGCACTTAAAAAAAAAGATTTCATTCATTTATTCATGAGAGAGAGAGGCAGAGACAAGGCAGAGGGAAAAGCAGGCTCCCTGCAGGGAACCTGATGTGGGACTTGATCCCAGGACCTCTGGGATCATGGCTTGAGCTAAAGGCAGACCCTCAACTGGTGAGCCTCCCAGGTTCCCCTATTTTAGCACATTTTTAATATGGAACTGATATTACCTTCTCAGTGTAAGTTTCATCAAATAAATTCAAAGCCTGTGGGTAGTCATTGATCATTGGATGTTGTCAGAGGTTATCATTGTTTTTGTTGATGTCAGTACCACACATGAAACCATGTGAGCTGACACCCTTTCCTTACATGTATGACCAAGGTTTGTAAAAATTCTTTTATGAAAAAGTATTCTTTTGATCAGCATATGTTGTTACAAGAAAGAATGGGAAAGGATGGAATACAACTGGTTCCACTTCCCACACCTTACCATGTTGATTCTTTTTTTTTTTAAATTTTGATTATTCATTTGAGAGAGAGAGAGAGAGAGAGATAGCAAGAGAAAGCATGAGGGGGCCAGGGGGTGTGAAGAAGGCGAAGCAGACTCTCCACTGAGCAGGGAGCCCCATGTGAGGTTTGGTCCCAGAACCTCAGGATCTTAACCTGAGCTGAAGGCAGGTGCTTAACTGACTGAGCCATCTAGGCACCCCTACCATGTTTTGTTGATTCTTATATTGAAAGTATGATGTTTGCCACCTGTCCTTTTTCCCCAAACATTACATCATTACATATGATGTTGATGTAGCTTTACAAATAAGGTTACCAGGTATCACCAGCCATAACACTTGTGTTTAATGCACATTCCATTTCTACAAATATAATCTGGGGAAAATAATCTTTAACACGAAGATTAAAGTGCTGTGAAAGACAGCCAGTATTTGGGACAGCAAAAAAGGAACACAACTTAATGCTGTCAAATTGACACAACAGATATTATGGTAATTTCAATTGTTAGAATACTGTATAATATTGTATTTATTAAATTGCACTTAAAAATAGCTTTAACTAAATGGAAATGCTTACATTTGAAAAGAAACATAGAAATTATATTAAATATAGGACATTAAATTTCCCTCCAATCACTTTTTTGGCTGCATCCTTTAAATTTTGGTGTGTTCTGTTTTTGTTTGCATTTATCTCAAAGTATTTTCTAATTTCCCTTGTGATTTCCTCTTTGACCCAATGGCTATTCACTAGTATATTGTTTAAGGTCCACATGCTTATGTATTTTCCAAGTTTGCTTTTATTACTGAATTCTGAGTTCCATTTCATTGTGGTTGGAAAACACAGTTGGTATATCAATCCTTTAATCTTACTGAGGCTTTTTTACGGCCTAACATATGGTCTATGCTATAGAGCATTCCATGTGCACTTGGGAAGAATGTGTATTAACTGTTGTTGGATGAAATGTTCTGTACTTGTCTGATAGATATAGTTCACTTTTGTTGTTCAAGTTTTCTGTTTCCTTGTTGTTTTTCTGATAGTTGTATTCATTATCATAAATGGGTTTTTGGAATCTTCAATATTTTTGAATTGTCTGTTTCATCTTTCTGTCAATTTTTGCTTTATGTGTTTTGTGACTCTTAGGTGCATTTATGTTTGTAATTGTATGACTCCCTGATAGATTGACCCACTTGTCATTAGAAAACATCCTTTGTTATCTCTCTAGTACCAATTTCTATCTTAAATCTATTTTTTTCTAATATTAGTATAGACAATCCAGCTCCCCTGCTTACGATTTGCTTATTATACTTTTCCATCCTTTTACTTTCCACTTTTTTATATTTTTGAATCTAAAATGTGTGTCTTATAGATAGCATGTAGATGGATCATGTTTTTTAATACGACTCCATTTTGTTGGGGCACTTGAGTGGCTCGGTTGGTTCAACATCTGCCTTTAGCTCAGGTCATTGTCTCAGGGTCCTAGGACTGAGCCCTTTGTCTAGGGCTCTTTGCTCAGCAGGGGAGTCTGCTTCTCCCTCTCTTTCCATGCACTCTCTCTGTCTTTCAAATGAATAAATAAAATTAAAAAAATCAAAACCCTCCATGTTGTCAATCTCTGCCTTTTAGGGAGTTTGATTCATTTACCTTTACTGTATTTACTGAGAAGGCAGGACTTAAATATGTCATTTTGCTATATTTTTTTTTATTGTGTCTTATGTATTTTTTCCTCTGTTCCTCCATCACTGTCTTATTTTTTGTTAAGTAGATATTTCCTTGTGTACTATTTTTTCCCTCCGTGTCATTTATTTATTTGTTTATTTTTGGAGGGTGGAAAACAAAACAAAGTGTATTATCATAAAGTTTAGCAAGGTTTATTGAGGGATAATACAAAGGTCCCCAAGAGGGGTGGGGACCTGAGAGAGTTATTCTGTTTTTTGATATCTTAGAAGTTGGCCTGGGTATTAATATTAAAATTAACATCCTAATTTATTGCAATCTAGTTCAGTAATAACACCTTAATTATAGTATTGTAAAAATTTTGCCCCTAATGTCTTCATTTGCTCTCCCCTTTCTTGTGTTATTGTTATGAATTACATACTTATGCCTTACATGTCCATCAACATAGATTTGTGTATTCTTTTTAAAAGATTTTATTTATGAGAGAGCACGAGGGGGTGGGGAGAGGCAGAGGCAGAGGGAGAAGCAGGCTCCTCACTGGGCAGGGAGCCCAAAGGGGCTTGATCACAGGACTCCAGGATCATGACCTGAGACACCCAGGCACCTCCCATCAACATAGATTTGTAAGTGTTGCTTTATGCAGTTGTCTTTTATTTATTTATTTATTTATTTATTTATTTATTTATTTATTTAAATTTTTTCATTTATTTATGATAGTTACACACAGAGAGAGAGATAGAGAGAGAGAGGCAGAGACACAGGCAGAGGGAGAAGCAGGCTCCATGCACCGGGAGCCCGACGTGGGATTCGATCCCGGGTCTCCAGGATCGCGCCCTGGGCCAAAGGCAGGCGCTAAACCGCTGCGCCACCCAGGGATCCCCTATGCAGTTGTCTTTTAAATCAACGGGAAAAAGAGAAAACTATGTTTATACTGTCTTTCATGTTTACTTAGTAGATACTTTTACCTGGTGCTCTTTATTTCTTCATGTGAATTCAAGTTACTGATAGTGTGCTTTTATCTCAACCTGAAGGATACTGCTTAGTAGTTCTTGTCAGGGAAATCTGCAAGTGATAAATTTTCCCAGTTTTTGTTTATTTGTTAATGTGAATTTCTCCTTCATTTTTGAAGGACAGTTTCTGTTGGATATAGACTTAGTGGATGGCAGCCTTTCTTTCAGCACTTTGAATATGTTATTCATCTCCCTTTATGATTTCTGATGAGAAATCAGTTAACACTTATTACTTGATAGCATATCTGAGATGAGTTGCTTCTCTCTTGTTGCTTTCAAGATTCTATTTGTTACTAAAATTGGGCTTTTGACAATTTGATTATGATATGTGTTTAGACCTCTTGAGTTCATGTTACTTGTATTGTAGTTCATTGAGTTTCTTATGTGTGTATATTAATATTTTTCATCAAATTTAGGAAGCTTTTAGCCATTATTTATGTACTTTCTTCCCCTTTTTCTCTCTCTTCCATTGTGACTTCCATTTTGTATGTTTCCATACACTTGGTGTCCTACAGGTTTCTAAGGCTCTGTTGGTATTCCTTTTTTTTTTTTTTTTTTTTTTTGTTCCTCATACTGAACAATCTCAGTTGATCAGTTTTCAAGCTTTCTGATACTTCTGTCTGCTCAGAAATCTGTTGAGCCCTTCAGTTTTTTCATTTCAGCTATTATACTTTATAATTCCAGAATTTCTACTTGGTTCTTTGTAAAAATTTTTATCTCTTCACTGATATTTTTAATTTGGTGAGATTTAATTCTCATATTTTCATTTTTTTAGACATGGTTTCCTTGAGTTCTTTGAACATATTTAAAATAGCTGATTTAAAGTCTTTGTCTTGTAAATCCAACATCTGAGCTTCCTTGGTGACAGTTTTGCTTGTGTATGGGCTGTACTTTCTTGTTTCTTTGCATTGTCCCCTAATTTTTGTTGTTGCTCTGTTGAAAATGACATTTAAGGAATATGATCCAGAAATCTGATTCTCTCTCCTCCCCACAGTTTGTTGTTGTTTTTCTTTGTTGCTTGCCTGGTGACTTTTCTGAACCACTTTTCTAAAATTTGTGTTCCTTGTTTTATGGTCACTGAATATTACTTGATTACTAACTTAGTGGTTGGATTATGATTGAGCAGCCCCCTAGTCTTTCCTGGTGGGCTCTGTATTCATGTTGTGGCATGTCTTTAACACTCAGGTAGGCAGTTTACCCTGTTTTAGCTTTCACTTTCTGCTTATTCAGAACTTCACAGTCAGAAGTTAGAGCTTAAGGCATACTTAGGTCTCTTCTGAGCATGCACACAGCTCTGGGCATGTGCATATTTGTATGCATGCTTATGGCCTTCTAGATTCCCAGGAATATGTTGGAGTTTTTCAAAGCCATATATTATCTCATTTTCCAGATTTTCTTTCTTTCTTTCTTTTTTTTAAAATTTTTAAATTTTTTTTTTTTTTAAGCTTTTGGTCATCCTGTTGTTTGCTCCAACTCTGATTCACCATCTGAGGCAGCCTATACACTTGCCTTTAATTGTTTTTAACCAACACCTCCAGGAAAAAGGCTTTTCACACTGACTGAGTTCCAAATCAAATCAAATGAAGACAGTTTTGTTAGAGAGATCTTCCAGGGAACAAACTGACTAGTCAAATAATTATACATCTGTGAGGATGGGCTGTGCAGGCACACGTGTGTTTTGTTACTCCCAGTGGTTTCCAGGCTGTGAATTTTCACTGTGGTTATGGCTACTATGAAGCTAGCGTGAGGGTAATAGGAATGAGTAGGGAAAGTTAAAATGCCAAAAGCTCACTGCTCTTACTGAGTTTCAGCCATTTTTCTTTAATAAATATTCCCAGATTATTGCTAGTCTTTGATTAGTTTTCAGATATCTGAAAAAGTTGATTTTGACAATTTTTGCCAGTGTTGTCTTTGCTTATCTTGAGGAGAGAATTTTCCTCTAACATGGAGGAGGAAGTCAAGGCTTCAGTCCACTGTTTGCATCGACAACCTAAACATAGGATGTTAAAAATATTTTCTTAAAATTTGTTAAAATGTAAAAATGTTAAAAATATAAGAAATAATAATTGAGATTTTTTCAGTTACTAAAAATTATCTCTTCTTTCTGAAAGTCAGAAGCATTAACAATAAATTTAAGTTCATACACAAGTAAGTTTGCCTTATAGCAAATTATTGGTAACTGGTGAGTGGGAGCAAACTATGACCCGTTTTTGTAAATAAAATTCTGTTGTATGGCCAATACCGTTTGTTTCCATATTGTCTGTATCTATTTTGTGGTACAGTGGCAGAGTTGAGTTAATGCAAAAGAGAGCTTATGGCCTGCAACATTTACTCACTCTTAAGCCCCTTACAGAAAAAGTTTGCCAATCTCAGGAATATAGTAAAATACGTAGCTATTTATTTATTTATTTATTTATTTATTTATTTATTTATTATTTATTCTTGAGAGACACAGAGAAGCAGAGATACAGGCAGAGGGAGAAGCAAGCTCCACGCAGGGAGCCCGATGAGGGACTCAATCCCGGGACTCCAGGATCACGCCCTGGGTGGAAGGCAGGCGCCAAACCACTGAGCCACCCAGGGATCCCCAAGTAGTATTTTAAATTACCTTTTTTTTTTTTTTTTTTTTTTTTTTTTTGTTATAGTGATGAATTGGAAAAGTGTTAGCTTAAAGTTTGCTTATTACTATGTGTACTTTCAAAACCATAATGTCAAGAATTCATAAGAATATTTTGGTTGTAAGCAATGTTACACTATGAAAATATTTTGCTTGCCTTATACTGATTGAAATTAAGATGTTAAATTAATGCAAGTGATGTTTTTGTGTTCTGAATAAATTGTATACTAACTACCTTGGCAAATCATTTACTTATAAACAATTTGGTCCAGCATTTGAAATACAATAGTACACATTTCTGACCATAAAAGGAAGTATACCTGTGTAAAGACACTAACGCTACAAAAGAATATCTGGAGAAAGTCCTCAAGTTTTTAGTGTCCAGCTGTGTGAACTTGAGCAGGTAACTTTGTCTTGCCGGCTTCAGTTTTGTCCCCTGTTAAATGAGAATAATACAATTCTTCTGGAAATGCTTTGTGAAAATTGGGTTATGTATGTGAAAATTTCACATAAACTATAAGAGCTAAACAATGGTCTATGTCATTATTATTACTAATATAGTTATTAATAGATAATAGATATGTAGAAGATACTTTTTTTCCCCTAAATGAATACCATTGAAGCTAGAATATTTTTGTGTGTTAGTAAGCTCTTCATTAACTTAACATATTAGGCTTTTCCAAACTTAAATCACAATTTCTCTTTCACTCTTGAGGTTTCTAAATTTAGAAGTCTACTAGAATATGTAAAAAGAGTTTTTTCTTTAATTGATTAACTTATGAAAGTTTGCACATTGCAGGGGTATCAGGAGATCTTTTTTAGATTAAATGGTTCATAACTTAATGAAGGTAGAATTTACAGCCTTAGATGGAAAATCTAATGTAAGAAAGACGTTATATAGAAATCCAGATTTGTTTTTATTTTAGGTTAGAATCAGCAATTCAGTTTGGCTTAAGCTTTGGTTTACCGTGGTTAAACTTTTAAATGTTTATTTGCTGTGAATTAACAGTACACCACTTTGTGTAAGGTGTGAAAGGAGAGGAAATTGTTATATGTAAGATAGTTTTCCCTGCTGACATTATTATCTAAGTTGTAGGTTCACTCTGTGTGAGAGAATACATGAGTTGGTATGTCTTTGGAGTGAAATAGACCTGGATTTGGCTCCAGCTTACCTTAGAGGCTAATTAATTTGAACAGATACATAAAGCCCATGTTCTTCTGTAAAAGAGGAATATTACCTACCTTATAGCCTTATTGTGAGTTATGCAAAGGCATGTCACATCATTGTGACATGCCTGGTTAGCAAGGATAGGAGGAAAAAACATAAACCAGAAAAATAAAATTCACATGCTGTCCCAAAACTCACAAAGCCAGGGTAAAATTCTAATGTAATATTGAAATAAACATAAATTATTTGCACCATGAATTGTATTTTGAGAAGTAGTACATAGCAACTTAGTATCATACAATGCAAAATAACATATTTTATGATTCTAAAATGTATAGGTTAACTATAGATCATTTGGAACATACAGAAAGAAAAACACAGCCATCATGTGTAACCTTTTCTGCCACTCAGAGATATTTTTACTATCCTGATATATCTACAGCTTTGTATCTCATGTTGGTCGCATCATTACTGTATTTCCTGTGTAATAAAATATTTTGAAAATGTATGATTTTGAAAGACTGCAGAGTTTCTGCTCTAAAGATTGTCACCATTTACTTCATTGCTTGTTAATTTTTGAACTAGTTATGCATCCTTGTGCACAATTCCTGTTGGTTATCTCTGGATATATTGCTTCAGGGCTCCTATGAGTTATGGGCAAAAGCCCTTTCTTTCTTTCTTTCTTTCTTTCTTTCTTTCTTTCTTTCTTTCTTTCTTTCTTTCTTTCCTTTCTTTCTTTCTTTCTTAAAAAAATTTTTTTAAGATAATTTATTTGCAGAGAGGGGAGCAGAGTGAGAATCTCAAATAGACCCCCACAGACATGGGGCTCAATCTCACGATCCTGAGATCATGACCAGAGCTGAAATCAAGGTTCTGATTCTTAACCGACTGAGCCACCCAGGCACCCCCAAAGCCCTTTTCAGTATTAGGTGCCACAATTATAATGCTTGCTCAGAGTCCTTTTGCTCAGGCTTCCCCGAAAGAGGCAAAAATGGCATCTTTTGCTTTTAATTTAGGTCTCTTTGATGACTAGTAAGATTGTGAATTATTTTCTTAAGGTTACAAGCTATATGTATTTCTTGTTTTTAAATCACCTATTTCTTTGCTAGTTAAACAAAATGGTGTTTATTTTTCATTAAAAATTTATAAAATATATAGATATCCCAACCTATAAATTGATTTTTATCTGGTATATATGTTGCAGGTACTTTTTCTTCCACTTAATCATTTCTTTCTATTTCTTTTATGGTGAATTTTTTGACATAAAGTTTGAAAATTTTCATTTAGACAAACCTATTCTTAGCTTCTTTTATACCTTTTTCGCTTTAAAAGTTCTTCCAAATCCTGAAATATGCAAATAGTCACCTATGTCACCTATATTCATTTCTTTTCCTTATGATTTTATAATGTCTTAATTTAAAAGTTTTACAGTTTGAGAGGATAGAGGTATATTTTTCCTCTTGGTATAACAAATCTGTCGAAAAAGAATGTATTGAATTCTTTCTTCTTCAACAATTTAAAATCCTAAAAAAAAAAAATTTAAAATCCTACTTTCATTGTATTAATTTTTAAAATCTTATTTCATACCACTGATCTTACCTTGCACATTACATTGCATATTTATAAGCATTTTAACATGTCGTCATGAAAAATCCTTCTACTTCAGTAGTTTTCTTGGGTATTTTCATCTGTTTATTTTTCCATATAAATAGTAGAAATATTTTCAAACCACCCACTACCTCCAGAAAAGTCCCTTTGGAGTTTTGGTTGGGCTTGCTCTTATATAAGAAGAATCAACATTAATAAGGTGCAGAATGCTTCCATTTAGGGCAGTGGGGTGGGTCTTTGTATTAATCAAGTTTTTTTAAAATATTTATTTATTTGACAGAGAGAGAGAGAGAGAGAGAAATGGCAGGCAGAGGGAGAAGGTGAAGCAGGCTCACCACTGAGCAGGGAGCCTGATGCAGGGCTTAATCCCAGGACCCCGGAACATGACCTGAGCTGAAGGCAGATGCTTAACTAACTGAGCCACTGAGGCACCTCTAAGTTTCCTTTAAGTCACTCAGAAAGCATGTTGTTTTTGTCCATATAGATTCTGCACATTAAATTTTTAAAAATATTTATTTTAAAGGTTGGGAAGGGGCAGAGGAGAGAGAATCTTAAGCAGACTCTGTATTGAATGTGGAGCCCAATGTGGGGCTCGATGCTTACTCAGCTGCTCCACTCAGGTGCCCCTCTGCACATTAATTTTTAAATTTATTTCTTTACAAATTTAATTTTTGTGGTATTGTGAATGGACTGCCTTCTCTGGACAAGCGTCCTCCCTCAGATTTTTGAACTTTGTGTCAGTGCATAACTATATTATTTATAGTTATATTTGGTTATTTCATTGAAGTTGGTATTGTAATCATGATGGTTCTATCATATATATTTATCAGCATACTGTGACCTATTCATTTAATGTCTTTTGTTTAAAAATATCTTCTTAGTATTAATTTGCTGTCTTAAAAAATATTTTTTCTTTTATGTTTGTCCTCTGTTTTTCCACATTAAAAGTTCCTTTTCAGTTTCAGTTTGCTTTAAGTGTTATCTCTTGTAAAGAACAAATATTTTGGGGTACCTGGTTGGCTCAGAGAGTGGAGCATGGGATTCTTGATTGTGAGGTCATGAATATGAGCCCCGTGTTGGGCATGGAGCCTACTTTAAAAAAAAAAAAAAAAAAAAAGAATTGAAAAGAGCAGGGTGCCTGGGTGGCTCATTGGCTAAGTGGCACTGCCTCTTGGTTTCAGTTCAGGTCATAATCTCGTGGTTGTGAGATGGAGCCCCCCATTGGGCTCCACACATAGTTCAGGGTCTGCTTCAGGTTCTCTCTTTCTTTGTCCTTCCCCCTGCTCACTCTTTCTCTGTTTCTCTTAAATAAGTAAAGTAAACAAACAAAATCTTTTTTAAAAAGGAAGAAATATTTTTCTTTTTATACAGTTTTGGCATAAAAATAAAGTTAAATTAGTTAAATTGGCAATGTAAAATTATTCCTACATTTCATTTTAATGGGATTTAAGATCAAATAAATAATGACATAGATTAATTGTATTTTTCCATGTGGCTTCTTATATTTGTGACTTTACCTCACAGTTATTTCAAACAAATTGCATGAAAATGCAGTTTACTAGAATATTAAAAGTAGTTTCTTGTGTAAAGTAAAAATAAGTATCTTTGTACTCTACCAAAAAGCATGTGTGTTTACAAGCCACATTTTGCTTTATCGTCATCATAACATTTCATTACATATAATTCTTCACATTCTTTAGTACTCTTAATCTTTGAGAGAGCCCCATGTTGTCTTGTTTCCATTTTGGAGATAAGGAATCTGACCCTGAAAAAGGCTAAATAATGTGTACCCAGCTGGATCTGCATCTGTTAAGAGTTGAACTGATACTTGAACCTCATAATCATTTTTCACTGACTGCTTCCTCCCACCTGTAATCTGATTGGACAAGAAAGTTTGGAGAAAAGAGTGTGAGCAGTTTATGTTTATGTACATTTGGGCAGTTGTCTTCACTAAAGACATTACCTTATCAATCATTCCTTGTAAGATGAAGTATGTTACATGAAATTAAGTTCCCCAAGTGAATAGATAGTATTTTCATTTTAATCGTCTTTGTACTATCAGAATTGGAAGTCAGTCTATTAAACTGATCTATTTAAATATGGGTTTTACTTTCCCATGGGATACAGACTGTTAAAAGAAAGAGGAAATGTTATATTGTAAATAGTTGATTACATAGACTAGTGAAATTATAAAATATGGGCAGAATTTTTTTCCTACACATTATCAAGTTCTAGGATAGGGCCCTACCCTTTTGTAGCCCAGAGTATAAGCTACAACTGGAATTCTTACTCATTCCTTCAGCAGGCTTTTCTTTGTAAGTATCCCATCTCCCTGATGAGGAGAGCAGTACTTTAAACATGGGATCTTATACTTTTTACTTTGCAGATTGGTCAGACCTCAGAAATTCATATGGGTAAAACAAAACACATTTTTTTCTCATTTTTAAAATTTCTTGTAATATTGTACTATCTCAAAACTGTAGTACAATGGCCGAGAAAGAGGGAGAGAGGTGGCCAAACCTTTAGCATGGTTGACAGTTACCTTTTAAAATGATATTAAAGGTGTGGTAGTATTCTGGAAATATTAAACAAAGTTATACTTTACAAAAAGTACATAGAATTCTATATTTCATGGATTTTTACTATGCCTATCTCTTAATGGAAATCTGCATTTTTAAGTTATGTAAAACCAATCAGAATTGGTTGGCACAGTCAGAAAGGAAAAACTTTGAATTCGTTTGATTTTCCATACTTTTACACTTTAAGCTTTTAAAGCAAACCCAGGGGCAGCCCGGGTGGCTCAGCGGTTTAGCGGTGCCTTCAGCCCAGGGTGTGATCCTGGAGACCTGGGATCGAGTCCCACGTCGGGCTCCCTGCATGGAGCCTGCTTCTCCCTCTTCCTGTGTCTCTCCCTCTCCTCTCTCTCTCTCTCTCTTTCTGTCTGTGTCTTTCATGAATAAATAAATAAAATCTTTTAAAAAAATAAATAAATAAAAGCAAACCCAGAAAAGCAATGTAAAATTTTTCATTTTATTCATCCTAATTTTCATTGTTCTGCAAGTTCTATTTATCAACTTCAGTTTAATTTGTAAATTTTAAATATTACTAATTTTAAAAATAATATAATGGGAATATCACACTCTGAGAAATAGTTTTAATTTTTTCATGAATTAATACAGGTATTCTAGATCCTTACCATGGAAATTTCTGCTTAAAAAAAGATTTAAATAATTTTCCTCCTTTTCTTGAAACTCTTTCATACAATGTAAATGTCAGATATTTGCCAGATTATCAGCTTGGAATTGGAAAGATAAAGTTTTCTTATATTTCTAAGAGTTGGAAGTAAAAAAACAAATCACTTTGAACTACAAAGGTATCAAGTTTTTAAAGCAAAAATGTATCATTCTAAGCAGAGTAGCTAGTTGCTTGGTAAGGTTAACATATTCTCTAAAATTGCTAATAAACCAGTCTTTTGTTTGAACATTTCCACCACAATCTCATTTTCTTGGGGAAAGGTGCTTTTCACATGTGAAGAAAATATAATCATTTTAAAAAAAAAAGCTTAATGTTTTTGCAGAATTCATTTCTGAGTTTGGGTGTATTCCATGCCCTGTAATAACCATTGAGAATTGGAAGAGGTAAGCAAGCCCTAAGGTTCTTTGCTTTCTAAGATTCTGCATTTGAAGAACATCTGCTATTAAATAGCAAAAGTGATACATTGAAGTTTCCTACTCCTGGCTTTGGAAATGGAAAGCTGGTGGAGCAGGAGAGGAAAGCTAACTGAGAGGGTGTGTGCACCCAGAGGGCAGGCACCCCACGTACATATTACTGTGCCTACAGAAGCCCCTCATCCCCAGGAGATGCCCTTGTTCTCATGGAGTTGCACTGTTGGCTGGGTTTCACAATAAGCTAGACATGGAGATTTTTATAAATGTCTTTTTATAAGCTTCTTTTTTTCAACCAAGGGCAGAGGTTATTGTGGGCCACTGGTTAGAGACCTCAACACTCCCGTGGAATAGACTCTCTATCCACACTCTAGGTACCATTTTTAGAAGAGTTCAAAATAGAACCTTGAGACAGAGAGCCACAGTTCCTACTTTATGCAGTGAAAATGCATTTATAAAGCATACTTAAAAAAAAAATCAGAAAACAGGCCCAGAGTATGTGAATGGCCAAACTGTCACTACTGTATTTTGGCTCTGTTACTTCCCTGTGCCCCCCTCCCTAGGAGGCCACACAGATTTCTCCTGTTTTAGAATTTGAGGTTATGTTAATAATTTGAGCACTGGTCATTTCAACTGATCAATAATCTGAACTAATTATATTGATTGAACAGGCATCTGGTTTGATTTTTGTTTTTTGATGGAGCATACCAGCATGAGCTACGGAATTTAACTTGAGTGTCTGGTAGTTTTGATGTAAGGTTGGTAGAGGATGCAGCAGATAGAGGGAGTTCAGTTTAATCAAACTGATTTTAACAAACAGCAGGAGGTTCCATTGTAATATCTTTTTTTCTTAACAGGACCTTCTAATCTCTTGAGAGAACCTTTGTCCATACATACTGTTTACAGTCCAGATGGACATTTCCTGTTTAGAAGGTATACACCATAAGCAAAAAGTGAAAATATTTGTATGTTTTCCCATTAATTTTTAAACATTGGTCCCAGACTCTGACATACTTTAGAATTCTAGGTTCTGTGACTCACTCAGCCTTTATCATCTTTCTGTGCTCAATTTTGGAAATATAAAATATTTTTTCACTTTTTTTTTTTTTTTTGGTTATTTTTTCACTTTTTATACACAAAATAAATTCCCAAACCAGAAATAGTTCCAAGGGAAATCCAAAGTAGCCTAATTTAAATGTAAAAAAAGGCTCATTCATTTATCTTTAGACATAACTGACTCCCATCTGCCCAGCTTTAGGGCTGTGGAAACCTGCAGGCATCACAAGGAAACATGTATTTTCCAGAGCAACTTTAAAGAAACAAAACAACAAGGTCCCAGTAAGCATGGATAGTGCTGAGGAAAAGGGCAAATGAGGATTTGCACTTGAGACCCAAAGGTGTGGATGTGCAGGCGTCACTGGTGACACCAGGCACCATCACTGTTCCTGGTGCCTCTTGTGGCTTTTCTTACATATGCAAGGTTTTCACCTGGGATCATTTTCCTTTCCCAGAGTACAGGTCAGCCTGGATGAATTCTGTTCATTTTTCTGAACCTGAAAAAGTTTTCAATTCTCCTGTGTTTTCAAAATATATTTTCCCTAAGTATATAGTTACAGATGGACAGTGTTTTCTTTCAGTACGTTAAAGGTGTTTCTCTACTGTCCTTTTGCTCCATGGTTTCCAGTAAGAAATTTATTTTTCTTTGCTTTGCTTTTATGTACCTAATGTATGTTTGTTTCTGTTCTAAAGGTTCTGTCATTGATTTTAAACAGTTTGAATAGGATGAACATGGGAGTTGTTTTTTTCTTGTTTCTTGTGCTTGGGATTTATTGAGTGTTTTGAAACTGTGGCTGTATAGTTTTCATTACATTTGGGAAATTTGGGGTCATTATTTCTTCCTCCATTTTTCTGTGTTCCACTCTTCCCCCTAGTCTAATTATAGGTACATTAGATTACTAGAAGTTGTCCCATAGCTTCCTGATGCTCTTTTCATTCTAATACCTCATCTTTTTTTTTTTTTTTTTTTAAGATTTATTTATTTGAGAGTAAGCCAGCCCACTCATGTGGAGGAGGAACAAAGGGAGAGGGGGAGGGAAAGAGAGAATCTCAAGCACACTTCTGACGAGTGCTGAATTCAGTCCCAGGACCCTGAGATCACTTGTTATAGCTCAACCAACTGAGCCACCCAGGTGCCCCCAAGCCCCCCATCTTTTTTTTTTTAAATCTGTGTTTCATATTGGAGAGTTTCTGTTGCAGTGTGTTAAAGTTCCCTAGTTTTCTTTTTCTTTTATGTCTAATATGCCATTAATCCCATCTAGTGAGTTTTTTTGTTTGTTTGTTTTGTTTTTTTAAAATCTCAGACATTGTAGTTTCAACTCTGGAAGTTTTATTTGGGTCTTTATTTTTTAAATCTTTTGTGTAGCTTCTTGAACTCATGCATTATAGTTATCACAACTATCTTAATGTCTTACTTATTTTATTTGTATCATTTAGGGATCTATTTGTAATGATTGATTTGTATCCTCATTATTGGTTATATTTTCCAGTTTCTTTGCTTGGTAATTTTTATTCTTTTTAAAGATTTTATTTATTTATTCATGAGAGACATACAGAGAGAGAGAGAGGGGCAGAGACACAGGCAGAGGGAGAAGCAGGCTCCTGTGGGGAGCCTGATGCAGGACTTGGTCCCAGGACCCCGGGATCATGACCTAATAAGCCAAAGGCAGATGCTCAGTCACTGACCCACCCAAGTGCCCCTGCCTGGTAATTTTTTATTAGAAGCCGAGCATTTTGAATTTCACCTTGTAAGGTGTTGGGCTTTTTTGTGTTCCTATAAATGTTCTTTTTTTTCTTAAATTGAAGAATAATTGACATACAATATTGTATTAGTTGCAGGTATACAGCATAGTGAATATTTATGTATACTGTGAAATAGTCACCATTGAGTCTAATTACCAAGTACACCATACAAAATTGTTGGTATTACTGAATATGGTCCTTTTGCTATACATTACATCCCAATTCATTTATTTAATTGGATGATTGTACCTCTAAAACATTTTTTTTTATTTATTTATGATAGTCACACACACAGAGAGAGAGGCAGAGACATAGGCAGAGGGAGAAGCAGGCTCCATGCACCAGGAGCCCGACGTGGGATTCGATCCTGGGTCTCCAGGATCATGCCCTGGGCCAAAGGCAGGCGTTAAACCGCTGCGCCACCCAGGGTTCCCCCTCTAAAACATTTTTATCTGTTTTGTCCTTCCCTCTATCCCTCTATTCTCTGGCAACCACCACTTCTCAGTATCTATGAGTCTCTTTCAGTTTTATTTTGTGTTTGTTTTTTATTTTAGATTACAAGTGTAAGTGAAATTGTATAGTATCTGTCTTTCCCTGTTTGGCTTATTTCACTTAACAATGCTCTCTAGGTTCATCCATGTTCTTGCAAATGGCAAGGTCTCATTTCTCTCTGGGCTGAGGAATATTCCACCACACACACATATTTTTTTTGTATATATATACATATATATATGTACACATACACAAAATGGAATAATATTACATGGAAATTCATCTATTAGTGGACATTTAGGTTGCTTTCACATCTTGGCTATTGTAATTAATGCTGCAGTGACCATAGAGGTACATATATCTTTTGGAATTAGTGTTTTGTTTTTTAAGATTTATTTATTTTAGAGGGGGGAGGGCAGATGGAGAGAATCTCAAGTAGACTCCCTCTGAGCATGAAGCCTGACATAGGGCTCCATCACATGACCCTGAGATTATAACTTGAACCAAAACCAAGAGGTGGATGTTTAACCAACTGACCTGCCTGGGCACCCTAGTGTTTTTGCTTTCTTCAGATAAATATCTAGAATTGCTGGATCATACAGGAGCTCATTTTTAACTTTTTGAGGGATCTGTATATTGTCTTCCATAGTGGCTGTACCAATTTATATTACTATGAACAGTGTATTCTCTTTTCTCCACATTCTCGCCAACCCTTGTTATTTGCCCTTCTCATGCTCGTCATTCTGATGTGAGCTGATATCTCACTGTGGGTTTTTCTTTTTTAAAGCTTACTTATTTAAGTAATTTTTACACCCAGGGTGGGGTTTGAACTCACAACCTGGAGGTCAGTAGTCACATACTCTTCTGACTGGCCAGCCAGGCTCCCCTCCTTCTGGTTTTGGTTTCTGTTTACCTGATGACAAATCATCTTTCTGTTTACCTGATGACAAGACATCTTTTCATATGTCTATTGGTGGTTTGTATGCCTTCTTTGGAAAAATACTGATTTTTTTTTTGTTTTTTTGATACTGAGTTTTAGGAGTTCTTTATATATTTTGGAGTTAATTCCTATAAATGTTCTTGAGTTTTGTTCTCAGTATAGTTAAATTGCTTAGAACAGTTTGGTCCTGTGGAGGCTTACCTGTATGTGACCTTTGTGGGGCAGGATCAGAGCAGCCTTCAGTCTGTGACTCATTTTCTCCCTACTACTGAGGTGTAGTCCCCATCAGATCACTCTACCTGAATTGACATGTTCTACCCTGGCTGGTGACAGCGAGGACAGTTCCTCTACCTCTGGGCTCCAGTGATCTTCCCTTTGTTTTTTTTAATTTCAGGTGGCTCTTTCCTGGTCTTCAATAGTTTCCTTACATGCAGTGCTGATCTCAAACTCAGCTGAAAACTCAAGGGGGGACCCTCTGTTGACCTCCATTATCTCTCTCTTTCCTATTCAGTGGATTTTATATCTCAAACTTCATAGTTGTCGACTCTGGAAAATTTATTTTGGTCTTTATTATTATTATTTTTTAATCTTTTGTGTAGCTTCTTGAACACATGGATCACAGGTATCACAGCTGGGCAGCTCTCCCCTGTCTGGCCCTCTGCCCTGCAAACTGCAGCTGTTCCCTGTGCTTAGACCTTGGGCTCTGCCTGGTTCCCTGTCCCATCTGCAGCCCACATCTTCCTCCAGACAATACAGTGGGGCAAATGTAGGCCTCGCCATGTTTGTACCACTCTCCTTCAGTCCCTGTGGTCCAATGTTGGAAAACTGGTATTTTTTTTCTTTAAAGGTTATTTATTTATTCATGAGAGACACACAGAGGCAGAGACACAGGCAGAGGGAGAAGCAGGCTCCATGCAGGGAACCTGACGTGGAACTCGATCCCAGGACCCCAGGATCACAACCTGAGCCAAAGGCAGACGCTCAACCACTGAGCCACCCAGGTGCCCAGAAAACTGTTTTAAAAATGTTTTTTGTTCCAGTTTCTTACTTGTTTCACAGACGAGGGTAAATCCTGTACCTTTATTTCATCTTGATTGGAAGTGAAAGTTTGTGGTCATTTTTGAAAATGGAATTATTCTTGGTCTTCTTTAAAAATCCAACTGAGAGATTAATAATGTGTTTTGCTGCCCTTCTATAGTTGAGAGAGAATAACAGTACAAGGTTTCAGAATAGTGTATTCCCCTGTGTTCAAAGAAGAAGAAAGACAGCCTCGTACCAACAAAAAATAGCTTGTTTTAATTTAAAGTGAAACAAAATGAATATTTTTTCCCCTGTGTTTAAGTGAGGCTGATCGTAGATAAATTAAAGCGCTTTGATATCATCAGTAGAGCACTCTTGCCAGCCCAAGAACAAATGCAAGTGTTCTTGGAAAAGGTTTGTGGGTGTGCTTAGGGCGTCCTTGTTATTTTCCCTTGCTTTGAATGAAAAAAGAAAGGTATTTATTTTTGTAGTAATGTTTCCTCAAAGTGATTGTGTAGCAACGGGTAGAACATAAAACTCTACATTACAAAGCAGAAACAAACAGAGCTTTGTAGTCTGTACAGGGCATGATATCCAAACTACAGAAGTGTTCTTTAATGCTGTAAGAATCTCAGTGAGGTTCCTGTTTCCTGACTTGTTATTTTTTAAGTGTGCTTGATACCATGTTCCTCACCAGAGAGTAGTCAGAAACTAAGGAAACTTAAAAAACAAAAAGCAAAAACAAATAGCACAAAACTAAAACTCAGTCATTTTGGTTGTAACTCCTAGGCTTCAGGTTCTTAGTGTGTCAGGCAGGGACCAGAGCTGTCATCTTTGCTCTTAACAGTGTTCATGTGCTCTGTCTCCTAGAGATCTTTGGTCCATTTCAGAGGAGCCGTGTGGGGAGAAACCTGGAATATGCACTGAGAACTATCCTCGTGCACTGTGCCTGGATGGTGCTATGCACTGCCAAGGGCAGTGGCTATCAGCCCACAGGCAGCTCCCAACCACATGCCTCAGTGTCCCCTAGCCTCTAGGACAGTCTTGTAGAGTGGAGAGCAGTGGGGTGCATCCAGGCATGGACAGATACACAGGGGGCTGGTGGGGGGACAGCTGAAGCCTAGCCATACTGAGGAAGCACCTTGAGTCCAGACTGAGTCTGAGCTCAGTCCCCATGTGTCAGAGAGCCTGTGTGTACTATCTTTATACTCTTGATGCATGTGGTTTTTTCTCAGCCCCTGAATCTCTTCTTTCCCACAATCTCACAAGTGCCTTTTCACTATCTTTCTTGTAAATTTTTGGATTGCTTTTCCATTTAGGCATGGTCTTGCCACACACACTTGAAAAATAGTGGAGAGGACAGTTTATACTATCTCCATCTGTTTAAAGTGGAAGCAGACCCTCAGGGGTAGTTTCCATTTGAGGCCATTGGAGGGCTTCTTGCACGCCCCACACTATTAATTTTGTCTTTCTCCTCTGTTCTCCTCCTTATCTCTGTTCCTTTCTCTTAGAGTTTTCCTCTCCTTACTTCTCCCAACCCTGCCTTATGTCCAGTGGGATGCATCACTCTCTTTATGGCCAAGAACTAGCCCTTCAGCAAAATTTGCTTCTGGCCTTCTTCTCTTAATCATTCAACTCTAGTGTCTATGAAGAGGCCATAAGAACTGCGGGCTCTGACCTCCTGGCAGCTCCCTCTGGGTCCATGCACTGTCTTCTGATGCTGACTTTTCCTCAGTCTCCTATGTCCCACCCACACTGACCCATCTAGGACCTATTTGTCAAAGATCCTATTGTCTGGTAGCTGAAGAGTGTTAATGGATTGTAACTAATCCATTGAAGTAAAATTCCTGCTAAGGTGCTCTCAAGGTCATCTTGACCCCTGCTGGATAACACAATTCCGACACCTCATTAAACACACGATGGTTGTCATCTAGCTTGAGGACGTCAGCCGACTCACATCAGGGCATAATTCCTTTTTCTCTGCTTTGGTAAGGTTGTTGTCAAAGGGAGGCCATCATATGCCCTCTAGTTAGCTTGTAAATATAATTGATGGTGTTTGGGTCTTTGTAGCACCTGACCTTCTTGGCTTTGTGGATGATTCTCCAACCACCCAGTGGTTGCCTGCTGGAATGCCAGGAAGGGTATTTTGTGTGGAAGGCTTTTATGTCAGATCCTAGGCAGCCTTTGCCCTCTAAGTCCTGCTGGGACTGTTTGTTGTTTTCAGACGATGGCACAAATGTCTGTTGATCTTATGCCTGTTGCAGGCAGGTATGAGGTAGAACCCTGTTAAACAGGGCATTATATGTTGGTCATATAATCTGAGTCAGTCTGGCTATTATTTTCTTTGGCTGTATTTCATGGTGTATTTTATTATTATTATTATTTTTTTTTTCAGTGAGCTCTGTGCCCAACATTGGGCTTAACTTCCTGACACCAAGATAAGGAGTCGCATGCTCTACTGACTGAGCCAGCCAGGTGCCCATTAGGGTGTATTTTTAACTTTTGCAAAGCAGTTTGTGTGCCCAGAACCCTGTTGGCATTGCTGTACTTTGAAAACAATTAAGTACATAGATGTGCATTTCCTAGAATACCTTCAGATTTAAAGGAACCATAAAATATTGCAGGCAAGAGGATTGGTCTGCAGTTAAACTGCATATGAATGGTTGTGACTTCTAAGAGATACAAGTGGGGGTGTCAGACTCTGATTGGTTGGTAACTCACCTGTCTTCTGCCCTGGTCTCCTCTTCTTCCTGGCAACCCTACCCTGTGTGTAACAACTATCTTGTTAGGTGACTAAGGACAGCAAAATTAGGGAAACTTGAACTAGGCTCTTGGGCTTTCTGACAGCAGATCTGATTAAAAGGTTTGTGGGAAATGAGCTTGGGAATGGTTTTCCTTCTCTGGCCTCCTTGTTCCTTCCTTTCCATCACTGCCATGCATCATTGGGAGTTAGCTGTAAGTGATGGAGTAACTGCCAGCAGACCTTAGTCTTTGATTGGTGACCCTGATTTTTAAGACAAGGCTCTAAAATACTCTTTTGGTTATTTCAGAAAAAAATTCTTGTAATTAATTTCTTATGTTCAGATAGTTTATCATACATGTCCTAGATATACATGAAGTACTTATACTTAGAGTCTTTAGCTTGGTGACTTCAGGACAGGCCGCTTCCCTGTTAGGTGACCAACAATGATCTAAACTCCCAAGTAGCAGGGCTCCAACGGTGGAACCAAGAATAAAGGCCTTGGGAAAGAGGGCTAGGTGTCTTTGGTCCCTTTCTTTCTCTCTGTTTCGGGATTTTTAGTAGCAAGTCCCATACTTAAATCACAATGTGTTGCTGGAGACTAGATCATTGTGTTAGTGGAAGTGTCTTCCTGCTTTCCTGGTATATCCTGGGTGATGAGCATGGTTCTCAGGCACACTGTACATCTGTGGACCTAGGAGTGACTTTGAGGTCTTCCCAACAATAAGAGGGAAGTGAGTACAAATGAAACATATAAGGCAGAAATTTAATTATGTGTTACAAAAAAACCTCGAAATACCATTCCCGTATAAAGTAAATGTTCCCTTTATTTCAGCTCACAACAAATTTATGAAGTGGATGGGTTCCTTACATTAAGGTTTGATGCTCAATTTGATTTTTTTCCTTGTCTTTGATTTTTTAAAAATCTTATTTAAAGTTGACAACATAGAGTATAACACTCTGTGCTTGTCTCTGATTTTGAAAGAAAAATATATTTCTTAGAGAAAATCAGAGTGAAATGCATGTTCCCCATTACCATGGCAAGCAGTAATTGTTCCTGAAGGGGACTCCCTGAGGGAGTTAATGTACTTGGTTCATGACACACCTCTTTCCCCTACTCACCCCTAGAATATGTTCAGGAACCAGGGGAGTTACAGGCTTCCTCCTATATGCTAGGACCTGTCCTCCACCATGACATCTTTCAGGGCTTGCATCATCCTACACAGCTGGACTCTTTCTGGTAGTGGTCCCTCCTCTCCACCTCATAACATCCCATCCATGGTCACCAGGGATGCTCTTACTCAGGATGCAGTTCATCCCAGTGCTCAGTAAGCTTGTGTAGGGCCCAGGCCTCAGAGAATACAATAGGGACTCTCTCATTTAACCATCATATCTCTTTTATCCCACAATGGTGCCGCTCTTCTGTTAGGACCTTATTGCTGGCATCTGGTGCCTCCCCATATCCCCATCTCATGGCCAATGAGCACATCACATCCTCCTAACCACTTCAGTTTTTCCCAAAGTCCAGGAAAGCTTGTTTTAATGTTAGCACTTGTGAATTTCTTACTGTCTAATCATAAACCCACACCCTACCTTATCCAAGAAACTTCACTAGGTTTCTCCAAAGAATGGACAGTATTTGGCATAAAAGTACCATAGATCCAGACTTGCCACTCAGGAAGGGTACAATATTGGCATAAAAAGATGAGTTGGGAATCATTAGTTACTTACACAAATGTTTCCCACCTGAGAAACAAGTCACAAAAGAGAGAATGTTTTAATGAGGATTGTTGAGCAATTGTGTTGAAATAATCTTTTGTTCATTAAATCGTTAATTATGGCTAGCTGCTTATTAATCCAAATGCCTGGCAAGACAGGCCACAGTGAAACCGTGAGAGAAAGCAGATGCAATATGAAAACAAACTTGAGAACTAGGAATGAACCTTGATATCCAGGGGTGGGTGACCATGGCAATGTTATTTTCAAATTGCAAAACAAAGGGTCTTATTAATATTAACATAGTACAGCATGGAAATAAAGAGTTAAGTCAGCTTGGAAACAAAGAGTTAACTCTTTTTTTAATAATAAATTTATGTTTTATTGGTGTTCAATTTGCCAACATACAGAATAACACCCAGTGCTCATCCCGTCAAGTGCCCCCCTCAGTGCCCGTCACCCATTCACCCCCACGCCCCGCCCTCCTCCCCTTCCACCACCCCTAGTTCATTTCCCAGAATTAGGAGTCTTCATGTTCTGTCTCCCTTTCTGATATTTCCCACACACTTCTTCTCCCTTCCCTTCTATTCCTTTTCACTATTATTTATATTCCCCAAATGAATGAGACCATATAATGTTTGTCCTTCTCTGATTGACTTATTTCACTCAGCATAATACCATTCAGTTCCATCCACGTTGAAGCAAATGGTGGGTATTTGTAATTTCTAATGGCTGAGGAATATTCCATTGTATACATAAACCACATCTTCTTTATCCATTCATCTTTCGATGGACACTGAGGCTCCTTCCACAGTTTGGCTATTGTGGCCATTGCTGCTAGAAACATCGGGGTGCAGGTGTCCCGGCGCTTCATTGCATCTGTAAGTCAGTTAAGAGGGGGTATGATCTATCAACCTGATTTATTTGACTCATTTGAAAGGTAAATATATTTAGCTTTAAGTGTTATTTGATGATTGCTTATTGCTTTTTTTCTTACTGATATGTTCTTCCGTGGTCTCCCTCAAAGAAATCAGATTTTACCTTCATCTCTACTATAAAGACAGCTACAGAATTCATAAGGAAGTCATTTCAGTGTCTCAACTGACACCAATCAATGCATTTTCCTTTTAAAAACATTTGGTTAATTAGGATTTCATTTAAAACAATTACCCCCCCCCCCCCAAAAAAAAACCCCAATTATCCCATAAAGAATGCTTGACTGTCACAAGAATTGTCAAAGCCTTCTTTCATTCAGCCAGAGCATGTCTGGTAGGCCTGCTGTAGGTGGGTGTGGGGATGGGTGGCCTGAAGACCAGCTGGGAGAGGGCTGTGCACAGGGCTGCAGGAGAGTGGGTGAGAAGGCTCATGGTCAGTCTAGGGCACTACCTGGCTGCCTGGCCTCCCTGCCTGGGGTGCAGGTGCTCAGAGACTGGGCACATGATCACCTCAAGAGTTCAGAGGTACTTGGCAGTAGAGATAAGAAGGCATTTGAGCCACTTCTTGAAAAATTTAAAGGTTCTACGAAGTGAGGAAGTGAGTAAAGGAGGTTTTGCTAGTCTCACACTCACTATGGTCATTCTTTAAAAGTTCTGAGAACCTCTCAAATCGTCCCTTTTGCTCTTTTGTTGCCTAATAAAAAGCTACACTCTGAGCTGTGGTGGAGGCCCATCTGTTTGACGGAAACATGGGTGTGTTGAGGTATAAGCTGTGGTCAGAACTGTAATTTAGATGCAGTAGAGAAAAATATGTGCTTGCCCTTCAGTTATTCCTGGAGAAAGAATGTATTATGACTTGGGGAAAGGAAACATTTACGGTAGGGAGGAGGAAAAGAATGTGTTAGGGCAGCTGTTTGGTGTAGTTCATGGAATGAATGAAAAATCACTTGTTCTATGCATGGCCAAGAGGACATTTAGTCTTCTGTATAGAAATAATCATCTTCAGCAGTTTTCACTGCTGCTTCTCAATGCAGTAAGGACCACATGTAATAAGATAAACTTCTTGGCAAAATTAGTTGAAATAAATATGATATGTGCCTTCCATCTTTGATTCCAAAATACTGTTTTTTCTAATTGGTTGGTTTGGGAATTATAAGAATTACAGGTTTTATTTTTGTCTTTTATTTTTAGTAAAGGTAGAAAATTATTTTCATGAAGCAAGTTATCAAATGTTGGGCAATCCCTAGAGTTAGATGAGTTTGGGGAAGGAAGATAGCCCAACCTTCATATTTCATCTATGGATTTAACATTTCCTTGTGTTCTTCCCCTAGAAGATAAACATAATCCTTCAGTCTGTGGACCCAAAAGGTGCTAGAGAGAAACATGACCCACATTTCTTGGGCTATAAGACTGATTTTTATCTGGACTGTACTTGTATGTTAATGCATTATTTTTCTCCTCAAGATCTATGTATAGTCAATTCATTACTGTTTCAACTCAGAGAGAGTATAGAAGTAAATGTGAAGTGTGCTGCAGTGGGCAGGTGTGGTTTTTTTTTACTAAAAGTAAATGCAAGTACTGAAATATTGATGATGATAAAGGATTTTTTTAAAAAATAAAGGTGGTATCTCTTTTCCCAGATCATGACTCTTAGGCACAGTAGAATGAACTTAAAGCCATGTAGGTGGCAGTATAGTTCCAATCCTTTTTGAGGTACTGGCTCCGATGCCCGTGTACGGCTGAGTATGACAGATTGCATCTGCAAAGTGGGTCAAAGGGACTCAACTAGTAATCCAAAATCAAGCTTGGAGTGTTTCATTGAGTAGGGACCCAGCAGGCTCATGTGGGCCCATGTGTTGAAATTGGAGCCGGCTTCTCCAAGAATATCCCCATGGACCACCATTGATGTACTGTTCTAGCAATGCCCCTTATATTTCTTTTTAAAAAATTTTTAAAGATTTATTTATTGGGAGAGGGGGACAGCATGTGCATGAGTATGGGAGGGGCAGAAGGAGAAGGAGAGAATCTCAAGCAGACACCCTCCTGAGCCCAGTGACAGGACTGAATCTCATGACCGTGAGATCATGACCAGAGCTGAAATCAAAAATTGGATGCTTAACTGCTAAACCACCCAGGTGACCCAATGCACTTTATATTTCAAAAGAGTTTTTACTTTTCCTCCATTCTTGCCTATTTTCCAAACCAAGAGCATTTACCTACCCAGGATTTATTATAATTTAAGCAAATCTCAAAAGCTAATACTTAAAATTCCTAATATTTCTGTAATATTTGATACTTTTAGAAGAAATTTCAGAATCATTCAACTATTTAAGAAACTTTTATTTGAATATATATATTAAATATTCAACAAATACCTGATGTTTGCTAGGAAAATCCTGATTTGTTTCCCAGGGACAGTTCTGAGAGGCAATTTGCTTTGCATCATTAGCCATATTTTACAGATAAGATGACTTAATGTTCATGTTTACAGAAGTTGGATGGTGCACCCAGGCAGTCAATGGCAGAGATGAACTTGAGCAGTTGCTGTTTATTTTAGGTCGCATGCTCTTTCTCCTCTATTTTGATGTCTCTTTTATGTGTATATCCTTGATGTATATACCTATTTGCAAGTGCATGTGTGCACACACACACCCCATACATATAGATATACACACACATACACATGCCCACACATGTCTTGGGGGCAGAGCATTGTGAATACAGACCGGCAACATGTAGGTGGCGTTGGAAGTACATGCAAGCCTGAGTCTGGGAGGAAAGCTGCTGCTTCCATTCTATACTCAGAGAAGCCAAGGCCCATGGAGGTTTGGGAACTGCCCAGAGTGGCCAAAACTGAGTGACCTTCACTGTCAGGTTTTCTGAATCCACTATTCAGTTCCCCTGCTGGCACGTCCATTATGAGCCATCTTGCAAGTACAAACAGGATTGGCAAGATGCTTTGGAGTTTTAAGAATGTATATCCTTAAAAAAAAAAAAAAAAAAGAATGTATATCCTTAATGGGATAAGTGCTGATGACAGAGCCACTTGCAAATGGGAACTGGATTTCCTGAGGATAAAGCCAGCTACACTGGGGCCAAACTCTGGTTCATATGGACTCACAAAGACAGAGGAATTTAGGCTGCTTATTTTGATTCTTAGGAGAACCCTTGAGTGAGTAAATTGCTCTAGAGGCACAGTCCTTGTAGCCAAGAAGCAAAGAAAATGTGCAGATGCCCAGATGGCAAGAGGACATTGGCAGACCCACCTTGCTTAACACCTGATGTGTCCTTAGCACCTCGCATGAGCCCTGCAGAACCAACTTGATATTTCAACAGATGAAAGAAAGAAGGAGCATGGGATGCCTGGGTGGCTCAGCGCTGTAGTGCCTGCCTTCGGCCCAGGGCGTGATCCCGGAGTTCTGGGATCGAGTCCCACATCAGGCTCCCTGCATGGAACAGGCTTCTCCCTCTGCCTATGTCTCTGCCTCTGTGTGTGTGTGTGTGTGTGTGTGTCTGTGTCTGTGTCTCTCATGAATAAATAAAATCTTAAAAAAAAAAAGGAGTGTAGGTGGAAAAGTGTAATTCAAGTGTTAGAGGAGACATTATGATAGACTGGGAGGAAGAAGACCAGCACGGGCTGCAGTGTCACTACCTACCTTCTTACTAATGATTTGTTTCCCTTCGGACCCCTGAGGGAAACAAACCCCCAGGGGGCCAGATGAAGGTGTATTCCTGAGACTTGGCTTTGCCTTATCAGGAATTATCCACCTGAAAAAGATCCCTTGGTCATGTGGACACCAGGTGGAAACTAAGTTCCTGGTGAGATCCCTAAAATGGCACACCCCATTGAATATTAATCACACTTTCCTCATATGTACAATGCAGTTGTATGTACCAAATTTTGGTCTGTGATTTATTTCAGGCAAAACAATGGCCTCCCCAAATATGTCCATCTTCTAATCCTCAGAACCTGTGAATATTTTAGGTTACATGGCAAGGTAGAATTAAAGTAGTTAAAATCATTTAGGCTTAAAATAAGGAGATCCTTTTGGATTTTCTAGGTGAGCCCAGTGTAATCACAGAGGCCCATAAGGTAGAAGAAAGAAGAAAGAGAACCAGAAAGATGGCAAATCAGTAGGAAAGACTTGGCCTCCATTGTTGGCTTTGAAGATGGAAGAAGAGGTCATCAGCCAAGGAATGTGGGCGGCCTCTTAGAAACTAGAAGAGGCAAGGAAACAAATTCTCTCTTAGAATCTCCAGAGAGGGACACAGCCCTGTTGATTCCTTGATTTAGCTCAGGGAGACCTGTATTGGGATTGTGACATCCAGAACTCTAAGATAGTAAATTTGTATGGTTTTAAGCTACTGAGTTTCTGGCAATCTGTTAACAGCAGCCATAGGAAACTTGATTTGTGATATTATTGACCTGGCTCAATAGACTGTCCACATAGCCCTAGGTTGCAGTGAGAGGGGTTCTCAGGACTGAGAAAATCTGCCCGGATATTTATCAATGTGTTCATTTCAGTTTTCAAAGAGGAAAGCCCAACTCTGTGTTTGCGATGTTAAGACAACACAGTCTGTACTGTGGAGATGGGCATATGCCAGTGTTTCCACAGTGCACTTTGCCCAATTTCTGTTCTGTTCTAAGAAGAAAAGCATCCAGACAGAGAGTTCCCAAATAACGTCTTGGCCCAAAAGCAACATTTTACTGATTTAAAACAGGAAAATCATTTAAAAAGTCTCTCTGGTGAACAAAGATGGCTTTGTATGTGGTACTGAACCTAAGTAGGCCACATGCCTCCCTCATGTGGAGTGCATGTTCCCTGTGTTGACATAAAAATGTAGATGAGATCCTTCCCTTTGGAATACTGGGAGCCTTTAGCCAGAGGCGTGTGGCTGGCTGCTCACCAACCTGGATCAGTTATCAGTGTGATGAATTCATAGCATAGGAGATTTGCTGCTATAGTGGCTTTTGTATTCTGGCAGACACTTTAGGGTTCAGAGATTAGTGTGAGGGACTCCCCAAGGGGGGATTGTGATGCCCTTCCTGCTCAGTGGTGGGAACGGGCAGCTGGCCAGGTAAGCTGTAGGTATAGTGGTATCAGGGCCAGGGTGCTTTATAGAGCTAGGATGTGTAGTTTTCCATGCCAGATAGAACAGTTTTACCAAAATGAGCAAATTGAGGCCCAGATGTTGGCTACCTGGGACCTGAATAAGAATCAGTATTTTAAGGCTGTGGGATTGCACTGTCCCCCAGAAGCTTACACCTGAGATGCATTCACAGCAGCCGTGACTGCATACAGAAGCAGCTCAGGGCTGCCTTACTCACATTAACAAACCTGTTCCCCAACCACCCACGATGCTGTCACAGAAACTGGTGTCCTCACTTTACAGATAGGGACACTGAGGCTCAGAGACATAACTGCCTGTGCAGACTGCAAGTGCCATATCAGAGGCCAGTGTGGGGCCTGGTTCTGCCCTGACTTCTCAGCTCACTCACCTCCTGCTGTGTGCCCAGGTGCTGCTGAGGGGTATCCAACCCTGTCCACTGTGCATGACTACCGCCTTGGGGGTCTGGGGAGCTGCTGGCTGAGTAGCCTCCTAAACTCCCAGTGTGTACCCAACAGCATATAGGGGAGCACATGTAGGATAAATCCCCTAATACAGCCCATCTCCCTGGGGACACTCCACACCTTCACTCCAAAGGGTTTTCTTTTCTTCAAGTTAGTTACCGAAAAGGAAACACATTTTCTTTTCACCCACAAGGGCTCACCAAACTCTTGGCCTGCAGCTGAAGCTTTAGTCAGGGACAACAAAAGGATAGTGCAGTCATCCAGTTGTTCAAACACCAAGAATATACTAAATGCATGGATTTTACCTCTGTAAAAACACAGTCTCTGGTGTCATTGAAATACTGGTAATAAAACTGATAAAACAAGTAAGTAAGAAATAGATGCTTAACATTGTTACTGTGAGTATTGGTGTTTGAAGTAAAGTGGATTTAATTAGGACAGGTAGGAAGCTTCAGGGAATGTTCCAGAGTGGGCTGGAACACTAAACAAGGCTTAGTTTTACATTACTGGGCCTTTCCACACTAAACAAGGCTTAGTTTGCATTACTGGGGACTCCAAGTGGGGTCAGTCTATCTGTTGTCCATGTGCTAGTGGCACTGTATGTGTTTCTGAGGAGGAGGAAGGGATGGTTGGCTAGAGTGGTCAGGCAGCTACCACAGAATTGGGTTTTGCTCCTGTGATCTGGAGAAAGTTTGTTCTTTTGTTTAGTGTTTGTGTGTCATCCAGTCCACTTTAGCAGTGGAGATCTGGAAGCTGTTTCACCAGATTGGAATCTGGCACTTTGCAGGAAGGAGAAAATCAGAAAGAGCCTGGTTTTTCTCCTGTTGATTTGAATCTTCTCATTGTTCCATGCTGCCTTCCAATGTGTCCTTGGTCATTTGCTAGGATGTCTATAGGCAGGCTGAGACAGGGGATCTCCATCCTTCCCCCACCAGGTACATTTCAAGAGTCGTGATTTCACATGTCCATTCTGTCATCCATGTGAAGTGGGGGACTTAGTCCCTTCTCTTTGACAAATGACCTGCACGACAGTGTCTCCTGGGCTTCCTGGGCCTGTTGAAGCTCTCCTGGCTGCAGGAGGACAGCAGGCAGTGGGGGCTGGGTGGGCACCTATGACTCTCACCCCAGGGCACTAGCCTCAGAGATGGGAGTCACCTTAGTTTCGACTCCAGGCCCTTGAATCACAAACCACAGACTGAACCTGGCACCTCAGGAACACTTGCCTCCAAGATACTTTGATTTAGTTGGCTCTAGAGTCCAATCCTCCCAACCAGGACAGGACCGTCATCACCAGAAGAGTGTCAGATGTCAGAGCCTGCTAGGAGGTTATAACTGCAAGTTAAAGGAAGAGGGCAGGTGGGAGATATATGGGGTTCTTTCTTGGCCAGAAGAAGTCCATATCCCTGATTGGTGGCCTTGACAAACCTTGCAAGGGTTATGTTTTGAAGAAGCCTAAGATCACAGTTGTAAGTCATAGACCCTCTCCTAGGTCTTCTGACTTTTACTTGTGAGTTTTGGGGCATGGACTTAACCCCTTCTGACCTTAATTATCTTCATCCTTAAAATGAGTATGTCACCACCTCAGGGGCACTGCAGAAACAGAACGAAAATGATGACATGCAGGTGATGGTCAGCATGGCCACTGTCACCATATTTTTACCCAAGGAGGAAAACAAAGAGTTCACCATTCCTTCCTAATTCTAGCATTGTTGATTGTTCTCAGAAAAATATTGTGTGAAATCAATTTCCCCGGGTTAGTGCTACCATTACTGCTCTACTAGAGAACACTGAAATTTGGCTCTGAAGCTATTAATACCAAAGGTTTCTTATATCACCATACAAACTGCATCAAAAGAAATTGTGTCACCACAGCATACTTTGATCTATTTTTAATATTCCCTCTATTTTTCTCTGACAAGAGCAGTGCTTATTTGAGGTTTTTTACTGACCAAACTTTGTAGCTTGTCATAATTGAGGGACATTTGTAATATGGAGAAATGTTGTTATACTGATTCTTTTAGAAAGGCTTAATATAGACAAGAGATTGCTTGCATGATTTCTAATTCTGCATAGTAGGGAAAAACCCAGGTTGTTGGTCAGGGACCGATCTGGAAGTTAGTGCTGTTCAGTAAGCCCTAGGAAGACTTCCCAGTGGTGCAGTGACAGACAGTTTGGGCTGCACTGACCCAGTCTGCCATGCCCATTGGTTAAGAAAACTGCTGTGCTGCTCTGGTTTTTAGTCCCCTCAGAATAGCAAATGGGAGGAGAGGATCTTGTCATCAATGAAGACTTTTACCCTTCAAATTCTGATTCAGAGGAAGCAGGGAGCTTTGGGGAAATGGTAGCCAGCAAACAAACCCTTTCCCCCTCCAGCCCTCACACACCTGAGCAGGGTGGGGCACTGGGGGCTAGGTGCCTCTGGAGCAGTCTTTAGTCCATCTGGGGCCATGGAAGGCACTGGTGCAGCCTACCCGCCATGGGCTGCAGGCACTGGAGAGCACCATTAGAAAGCCCTGAGGTGAGTCCCACAGAGCAGAGCATCTTGGAAAATACCTGGGCCTGCAGAAGTCTTCTAGCCTTTAGTGGGGAAGGTGACAGTGCGTGCAAGGGTAACCACATGCCCTGGTCCCTGGTGTCATTCTTGCTCTTGGGGCTGGAAGAGACTGCCAGAGAAGGCGGGGTAAAGGTTTGTGCTCCTCTCTCAGCTGGGGAGCTACTTCACCTGCCACAGGAGGGGACCTGCCATCACTGTTGAAAGCACAGCAGAATCCAGGTGTGTTAAACAAGAATAGTAACCATTCCTCCAAAGGGGCTGGGCTGCCCGGGGGAGGAAGATGGTTTGAACAAGAGAAATCGAGCTGGGGGCAGCGACACTTGTGGCCACACAAACAAGAACTGCTCATAGTAATTGAGGGCACTGAGTCTACTGAAGAAGGGAAGTGGGGAAGATCAGCTACTGAAAGTAGGAACAAAAACTGTAAAAGACCTCAGAATAAATTTAAAAAGAAAGGTTCAAAGCCCTTCTATGAAAGTGTAGTACCTTTCTGAAGGATGTCAGCAAGCACTCAGCGATGAAAAGCTTCCTGTGGCCCTGCGTAGGAGAGTCAGTGCTGTCATAATCCCAGTACTCCCAAGGGGGATATGCCTGTGTGTAGTGCGATGCTGCTTAGAAGGTGGGACTGAATAAAATGGCCTTAAAGGTTTATAATGCTCCAGTAGAGCCAAGACATTTTTTAAAAGATGAAGGAAGGACTTTGTACCAGTTAGTGAAACCTGGGCTGCAGCATAAGGGTGTACACGACTTGCAGGTGCCCTGCAGAGTAAGGGTAAGGAACCCATCCAGCAGTCACTCTGCATTGCTGGCCCAGCTGGTTTGGGACCTCTTTCCCCCAGAGGGGGGCACCCAGTGCTGCAGCTGATCCAATACACTGCAATCAAACCACTAGTATCACGGTGTGGACAGGAAAAATGACACGCTGATTGCTTGAACACAATAGATAAACCTCCGATACTGTATGTGAGAATTTTAAAGTAGGTATTTAAGTTCAATGGGAAAAGGATTATTTAATAATTAGTGTTTATACAATTGGCTATGTGGAAGAAATAGCATTGGATCCTTGATTGTACCTTATAAAAATGAATATCAGTTGGTTTGAGCATTTAAATATGAAGAGAACTCTGCATTCCTACCCCCAATCACCCAAAACAAGGAAGCCACATTACAGCCAGGGGCACAGGAGATTTTCTGAGTTAGGCCTAGAAAGGTCAGGCATATGTAACTAAATAAAAATTTTAACTGTTATATGACAAAATATGCCACAAATAAACATTATAAAAACTGTAATACTTTAGAGAAAAAAAATTCAAGGCAGAGGACAGAAAGGAGGTGAATATTTTTAATATGAAAGTTCTCACAAATTGTCAAGAAGGAAGCAAAAAGTATAGAAAAAATGAGGGGAACATAGGCATTAATTCGCAGAATAAGTCAGGGAGATGCAGATAGAAAGCTAGAGTGCCCTCTCCTACTTTTTCAACTGGAAAGGGAGGATTTTGGAAAATGAAGCAGCTGTTGCTTACAGAAATAAGGGGGCTGGTACTCTAAGATACCAATGGAGAAATGTAATTGGTGCCTTTAAAATTATTAAAGACACAGGACCTCTTCCAGCTTTAGGGCATTGCCTGCCAGAATGTGGATCATATTATTTCTGCCCATTTTGTGAGAATATCATACCAACAAGTGAATTACTGTAGTAGAAATTACCTTGGCAACTCTAAAAGTGTGCCCCAAGTGTTTATTACATGCTTCAAACGGCAGTAATCGTATTATTATTGAGATGACGAATCTGATACCCTGGTCTTGATATCTAAGGAATTATTTTTGAGAATGTCCCATTAAATTCAGAAAAGACTGCAGTAGAAATGATTTGTCCAAAAAAAAAATAAATAAAGTTGAAACTCACCAGGGGTTTTCTAAGTGATCTGGCTTAAGGTATCATTTTGCTGTCACAGGCTAGTATATTTCCTGAGAAAAATTGTTTCTTCTGGATAGGCAGTGCTGCATTGTAGCAAATAATTGTGCGGTCCCAGCATAATACAGTGTAGGCTGGGAAACTTCATCTACCTCACCTTCATTCTAAAGAAGCCTGAGGCCCTTGTTACATGGGAGATTCTGCATTTTCTGACTGTATCTCAGAGGGCTCAGTATAGACTCATTTGAGCAGTCTTCTCCATGCACACATGTGCTTCTATATATATCTGGAGCATTTCTTACTATGCATGTAGCTTTTAGAAGACATCTGGAATAATAAGTATTTTAGAAAATACATTTCATACATATGGGTTAAACTACCATACTTTTGGTAATTTTGCTAATCATTAAGATTAACTGCAGGAAAACCACTCCCAAAGATCTTCTCACTGCCTTTGACTTTTAGTATTAAATTGAAAAGCCATTAGCATGTCTCACCAGAGGAGCAGATGTTTCAACTTAGGGTAGAAAGAAGACACATTCTGGATGTTGTGCAACATACTTGGGTCAAGTTCCTGTGGCAGATTTTGCCATTTCTTTTTCATTGCTGACTTCTCATGTATATGATTTAAAAAATATGTTGGTTTAGTTAACGTTTACTTGATAATCCATTTTCTAGAATGTTTGTCACAGGTGCTTTGAAGCAGTGCTTCTCAACCTGGGATGATTTTGTCCCCCAGGAGGCATTTGGCAATGTCTGGAGCCATTTTTAGCTGTTACAGCTTGTAGGGAGGGGCACACTGCTGGCATTTCTTGGGTGGAGGCCAGGGATGCTGCTTAACATCCTGTAAGGCAAGGTGGCTAGCTCTCTGTGGCCCAGGGACCCCTGGGTGGCCCAGCAGTTGAGCGGCTGCCTTTGGCTCAGGTTGTAATCCTGGGGTCCTGGAATCGATTGAGTCTTGCATAGGGTTCCCCATAGGGAGCCTACTTCTGCCTCTGCCTATGTCTCTGTCTCTCTCTCTCTCTCTGTGTCTCTCATGAATAAATTAAAAATCTTAAAAAAAAAAAAAAGAATTATCTGGCCCAAATATCTGTGCTGAGGTTGAGAACTCCTGCTTTAAAGCCACTGTCTCTCATTCTGGGCTCTTCATTTCTCTGCCTTTGTGTAAATGAGGGTTTATTAAATTTGAGATAATTTTAGAGTCTCAGTGGATCTTTTTAAAGTGCTGTGAGAATTTTTCCTGTCTGTGTCTCTCTCTCTCTGTGCTCCACACACACGCCTTCATTTGTTTACAAGATGAAAAATAACTTCCATGGAGGATTTTCTTATCCCCAAGGCATTGGGCCTTGGCACTGATGATTATTCCACGAGGTTCTTGGATCACTTGCCGTGAACCTCCCATTTAGGGCTTGCCTCACCGTGTCCTGGTTTCTCCTTCATTCTGTTTGCTTCAGACGTGTTGTGCTGCTCTCCCCTTCCTGGGCCCGAGGAGTCCTAAAGTCCAGCCAGGCTGGGGATGTTGCAGTCTAGTTGGTTTGCATGTTAGGTTTGTTCCATGGTCTTCTCTTTTTCTTAAAAATGTGTTCTGTGGATCTTTATATATACTTTACATTTGAACATAGCTCAGCCTTGAACTATTCAAGAGAGGAAGAATATGGATTCAGTTCTTGTCTAAGATGCAAAGCATCCAGAGATTTCTACCAACTGTTTTTGTTGGTTTTGCAGATGTAACAGAACTTAGTTTAGTTGCAACAAGCCTGTCTCATCCATGGGATGAGTTCCTTTATCACAGGAACTGTGATAAACTGAGAGGCCAGAGTCAATTTGATGTTTGGAAAAGAACTCTCTTTTTACAGGGATTAATTGTTCTGTGCCAATGAAATAGTAAAGAATGGTGCTGAGCACGCAATCTTATTTTCACTGTGATTCTACTCATCTGGGTGCTCTATTTTACTTAACTGCAATGAATGATTATGCCATCTTTCTAAGTTAAGAAAACAAAATAGCAGCTCTTGCTTTAACTCCAAACCACAATTTAACTGTAAGGTGTAACTTGTTCACGTGTAATATTTCTGATTTTATTAGTCAAAGTCAATCTCTTGTTTCAAAAGCATAATGAGGAAAATCATGCACAAAAAAAAAAAAATGGAAAGTGATGTCAAAATAGAGACTGTGGCCTTGCTCAATTTGAAGGTCCTTGTGGATGGTCTGATGCCCACCTGCAGAACAGGAAGTCTGTGCAACCAGAATGAAGGGCTGCTGGGAGATAGGTGTGAACAGTTTCTGTGGGAAGACAGACTTCCATTTATGGACCAGGCACCTGAGGTGCTGAAGTTCAGGCTTCTGAGCCCCCAGAATGACTTAACCGTCATTATGAGGCAAGACAGTGCCTGTGCTGGGGTTTCAAGCCCTCGGTGGGAGCAGTGACCAGATGTGAGGCATCATCATTCATTATTGATCATTCCAGAGTCAGCTGCTTAGTACTGTTTGGAAATATTCTCTGGGGGAAGAAGTTTTCAAGAAAGGTGGGGGCAGCTTTCCCTAGAAGTGACCTGTAACATGCCTGCCATAGGCGAGCTAGCGAATTTGAAAATGGGCAGTTTGGCCAATAGCCTTGTCTCCAGCCGTGCCATGTGTGCCCTACCCAAGTTGGGAGCCCTTGTCAAAGCTACCAGCTCATTCCAAAGCCATGCAAAAAACCCTGCTCTCCTGCCCCAGTGACAACCCACTGACTGCCCTTCAGCCCCAGAGGGGTGTCCCCAGAGTCAGAAGTCCGAAGTGGGTGGTGTCCAGGTTGCCAAAGCTCAGAGGCTCTTGGCCGCAGTTAGGGATGAGCTCATCTCTCAATCTGCCAAGGCCCATTTAGGACACACTTCCCAGTTTGTAGCAGAGACCACAATTTGGTGACTTCTAACCTTGGATGTGGCTGCTCTGGTTGTTTGCAAATAAGCAGACGGTCAGACAAATGGACTGAAATCTGTGTCAAACACTGCAGAGGTCTAGGACTGTTTGCCTTTCCACCCTTATTCAAGTATATCAGTATTTTACTTTCAGACTACATTGGTCTCTGGGCTGCATAATTTAAAAGAAAAAAATAAGTTTTTGGCTTGGAATTTTGCAAAGTTGTCAATAGACAACTCCTTTAGGAGTTGTAGTTGTTCCTCTGTTAGGACACCAGATCAGAAGTGCTTTCAAAAGCAAATGGCCCTTGAGGCTTCATGGTTCCTGGAGATTTGGTCCTTTGTCTTCCTGGCTTGTGACTTTGGTTAGGTCATTCCATCTTTATTTCTCTAAGTGGGAATATAGTGTTAGGATTGTGTGAGGACTTAGTGAGATAAAGCTCCAGATTCCTATCTTTATCTGCCTTTGTCTTCCAAGCTGTGGGCATCCCCTACAAGGCCAACCCACATCCGCTACTAGTGCCTTGAAGATACCACAATTGGACTCTCTTCCTTCCCACAGCAGACGCACCCCTGTGTAAGGTCAGTGGCTCCCACATTACATCCACCAGGGCTGGAGATGTGGATACTCACATGCCCATTCTCTTATTTATTATATTCAATTAATTAACATATAGTGTATTAGTTTCAGAAGTAGAATTCAGTGATTCATTTGTCTTATAAAACACCCAGTGCTCATTACATCATGTGTCCTCCTTAATGCCCATCACCCAGTTATCCCATCCTCTCACCCCCCTTCCCTCCAGCAACCCTCAGTTTATTTCCTATGATTAAGAGTCTCCTATGGTTTGTCTCTCTCTCTCTCTCTGATTTCATCTTTTATTTTTCCCTCCTTTCCTTTATGCTCCTCTGTTTTGTTTCTTATATTTCACGAGTGAAGTGATAAGATTATTGTCTTTCTCTGATTGATTTTTTAAAAAGATTTTATTTATTTATTCATGAGAGAGACAGAGAGAGAGAGAGAGGCAGAGACACAGAGGGAGAAGAAGGCTCCATGCAGGGAGCCCGATGTGAGACTCCATCCCAGGACTCTGGGACCATGCCCTGAGCCAAAGGCAGATGCTCAACCACTGAGCCACTCAGGCATCCCTCTCTGATTTATTTATTTCACTTAGAATAATACCCTCTACTTCATCCATGTCATTGCAGGTGGCAAGATTTTTTCTTCTTCTTTTTTTTTTTTTTTTTTGGTGGCTAAGTAATATTCCGTTGTATGTATGTGTCACATCTTCTTTATCCATTCATCTGTTGATGGACCTCTGGGCTCTTTCCATAGTGTGGCTATTGTAGACATTGCTGCTATAAGCATTGGGGTGCGGGTGCCCCTTCAGATCACTACATTTGTATCTTTGAGGTAAATACCTAGTAGAGTAATTACTGGGTTGCAGGGTAGCTCTATTTTAAACTTTTTGAGGAACCTCCGTACTGTTTTCCAGAGTTGGCTGTACCAACTTGCATTCCTTACAATAATGTAAGAGGGTTCCCCTTTCTCCACATCCTGGCCAACATCCATTGTTTGTTGTGTTGTTGATTTTAGCCATTCTGACTGGTGTGAGGTGGTATCTCATTGTGGTTTTGATTTGTGTTTCCCTGATGCCCAGTGATGTTGAACATTTTTTCATGTGTCTTTTGGCAGTTTATATGTCTTCCTTGGAGAAATGTCTATTTATCATATGCCCATTCTTATCTAATCATTCATGGTGGGTGTCTAGTCATATAGATTATAGTCAAATTTCCATGCCCATCCTTTCTTCCTGTTTCTATTTCTGAATTGACTTCTTTTGATTCAACCCTGCCTTATCTTTGATTTGGGCAGTGCTCTTCTAGCCTCTCCCTAAATTCCATTCTTTAGTATAAGTAGTCCCCTTGGGGTATGGTTTAGGCTAAGATTCTTTTCATCTGTGGGACACCTGGGTGGCATAGTCAGTTAAGCATCTGACTTCCACTCAAGTCATGATCTCAGGGTCTGGGTATTGAGCCCTGCCTCCAGCCTCATGTTGGGCTCTGCACTCAGTGGGGTGTCTGCCTATACCTCTGCCCATCCCCCCGACTCATTCTCTTTCTCTCAAATAAATAAATAAAATCTTTTAAAAAATTTGAAAAGGGGGACGCCTGGGTGGCTCAGCGGTTGATCGTCTGCCTTTGGCTCAGGGAGTGATCCCAGGTCCTGGGATCGAGTCCTGCATCGGGCTCCCTATGAGGAGCCTACTTCTCCTTCTGCCTATGTCTATGCCTCTCTCTATATCCCTCATGAATAAATAAATTTAAGAAAAAGAATCTTTAAAAAAATTTTTAAAAGAAAAGATTCTTTTCATTATTTAGGATCTAAATTCAGGTGTCCCCTCTTCTAGGAATCAGTCCCCAATTGCCTATTCAAAACAAATGTTCTTCCTTTGAGCATTAAATTGTACATAAAAACTGTAATGTGAAAACCTTTACAAAAAAAGAAAAGAAACTGAAAAACACAACCCTGAATCTCTTCTTTCTCATCCTCACTTTATTTCTTGCTCATCCTCACCCAGGATATTCCTTTATTGATTGGTTTTATTAAAGGAGAGACATTTTTAACAGAAGGGAGACAGCACGGGAGGCAAGTGAGATGTGCCGCATTACTCCCATGTGCCTCCAGTGCCAGCACCTGAGTAGGATGTGGGTGTGGTGAATGAGGAGAGGACAGGAGTGGGATTCCCATGTGTAGTTGTGAAAATAGTTTGCCATTGAATTAAAGCTAACATTTTTACAGCAAGGGGAAGTATACAATAGAATATGGCCATGTCATGTTGTTAGATAATGTAAGGGTAAGAAAACCAAATGTGTATTCATGTTGCAGCCATTTTGAACTTTTTCATTCCTCTCCTAAAATACCAAAATAGAGAAGAAGCAATAATCTCCAACTGTAAGATGACCTGGAAGCTGGCAGGTGGCAGCCCCAGGCATGTGGCCTGTGGTATTTTGTGGGCAGCCTGGCACTGCCAACACCCGTTGCTACTTTGTATTGATTACACTGTTACAGAATTTGAATGATCATGTCATATGACAACAGAGGATTAGCCTGTGTGTGGGATCAGAAATGAGCATGCCTCTTTGTGCAGCCTTTGTGGAGGACTCTTAAAAGCAGAATTTCATTCTTGAATTCATAGACCAGGTTGGAGATGAGGGCAGTGATGATCCAATTACTCTTGTGACTGTCTTTGTACAAGGAGTGGCAGTGGGTCACCAGGGATGTTGACTGGTTGTGGCAAATTGGAACCTATTGTCACCTTAAAAAAACAAAAGCTGCTTTACTATTAGGTAGTGAAAATGATAGCCAATAACCTAAATGCAAATCTTCTGGGAAACAGTACATTAAAGATGAAAGTATAATTCCCTCATTTTTTGCAAGTGCATTTTTTTAAACTTTAAGTTTGTTTGTTTTATGCAATATATCCACCTTCACCACATTGGAGATATCTATAGATACATTGTTGAAAATTCTGAGCCATTGCTGAGATACCTTAAACACTGGAGGGTGAGGGGTTAGTAAGATTGCAGTGAGTGAAAACTCTGCCTTTTTTTAAGATTTTATTTATTTATTCATGAGAGACACACAGAGGGACGCAGAGACACAGGCAGATAGAGAAGTAGGCTCCATGCAGGAACCTGATGCGGGACTCAATCCTGGGACTCCAGGACCATGCCCTGAGCCGAAGGCAGGCGTTGAACCACTGAGCCACCCAGGCGTCCTGACTCTGATGCCTTTCAAAAGATAAAACATTAACAAGACATTCTGAGCAATGAACCCTGTATTCATGAAGAAGAGCTATGTGAACAGTGATCTGAAGGGAAAACATGCTTTCAACTACTTAGAGTAATTCCTGTGAATTCTGTAAGTCAGGTATCTCCTTTTAGGGGATTGAACCTTAAAAAACATAACTAGTACAAATAAATAGTTTAACTCAGCCTAAACATTAAATAACCAAAAATGATGAATTAAGGGATCTTAAAATTTTATTTACTGCTTGTCTTTAAATAAAATTTGTCATTGGTTATCCTCTTGTTTCCTTATTTTTTCACTCCTGCGTTTTGTTGTTTTGAACAAAAAAAGGCTCAGATGAAAATTGCCAAGTTCAGCATGACTAATTATAAAATGTTAGTAATAGATTTTCCCAGAAGGGGAAATCTATTAATCTCAGAAGGCTCACATTAGCCTCAGAACAGATTTTCAAAATCATTTATTTAATATTCTCAACTGTTCAGCTGAGGAAACAGCAGGCCCAAAGTGAGGTGGTTGGTGCAGAAAAACAAAAACAAAAAAATAGTGGCAAGGCTTTTCTTAAGAAAAGACTTGCTTTTGTCTATGGCTTCATCTGTGGATCTTTTAAATATGAGACATCTTTATCACTCTACCCCTTTTAGGTCCCCCCCCCCCACTTTTCAAAAGAATCACTCTTTTTTTACTCATGAACTTCGAAATCTTGGTTCAACACACCAGAGTTCAGACCTTTCAGGAATTATGAGCAGGGAATTGCAGCTAATTAGAAGAGCCAGTTGACATTCCTGTGGAACAATTGTGCACCATGTTTGTAGTATTTATAACATAGCTGCTATTTCAAGACTGCACATTTTCAGGGTTTCCCCACATGTTAGATTTTATTTATGAGAGAGAGAGAGAGAGAATAAGCGAGTGGAGGGAGGAGCAGAGGGAGAGAAGATTCTCAGCAGACTCCCTGCTGAGCATGGGGCCCAATGTAGGGCTTGATCCCAGGACCCCGAGATCATAACCTGAGCTGAAATCAAGAGTCAGGTGTTCAACCAGCCGAGCCACCCAGGCCCTCAGGGTTTTCCCACATTTTAATATGTTATTCATGCCCTCGATGGGCTTCCAGTTTATGGGAGAGAGAAAAACACGTTTGGATCTTGCTCTGCATTCTTTTCTTGCTGAATAGCTTTTCCTCAAGTATGCAGATTATAAAACTCTGGTACCTGGTAGAATCTTTAGTTTGTTACACGCTGTCCAAAATTGAGCTGCCAGGAAGGGGGAGCATCTAGCTCCTGCTTCTGTGCAGAAAATAGAAATGGTGCATATTGATTTTTTTTGTTGTTGCTCTGCAATAAATCTCTGCCAACTCAGCAACTGAAAACAGTGTTGCAACAACATGGATGGACCTAGAGGGTATTATGTTAAGTGAGTAAGTCAGAGAAAGACAAATACTGTAGGATCTCACTCATATGTGGAATCTAAAGAACAAAACAAAAATAGATTCACTCATACAGAGAATAAAGCTACCAGAGTGGGGCAGGGTTAGGTGGCAGGTAAAATTGGTGAAGAGGATTAAGAGGTACAAATTTTCTGTTATAAAATAAGTAGGTCATGAGCTGTAGTATACAGCATAGGGAATATGGTCAATAATATTATAATGACTTTCTATGGTGACAGATGGTAATTACACTTTGGGGATCATTTTGTATAAAAATATTGAATCACCGTGATGTACACCTAAATAGGAATGAATCTGTGTGTCAAAAAAGAGAATACAGATGTATTAACTTGTTTTCTGGGGGTCAGGAGTCCAGGCATGGATTAGCTGGGTCCTCTGGCCAAGGTTTCAAGAGGCTACCATTGAGGTGTTGGCTGGGCCTATGGTTTTATGTGAGTCTTGGGTCCTTTTCTAGGCTCTTTGGGTTCTTGGTGCAATGTAATTCCAGTGGCGGTTAGGACTGAGACCCCACAGTCTCAGCGCTGCCATGTGGCCACTTTCAGTGTCTGATTTCCTGTCTCTGGCCTTAGACCCAGATTTATAGGACTCCTGTGGCTCCGTGAGGCCCACTCAGATGGTCTCTTTGTTGATTGGCCCATGGTCTACCGATTGGTCACCCTAGTTACATCAGCAGGAGTGATTTCCACCACATTCACAGTCCCTACCTCACTCGGGGGCGGCAGGAGTGTGTACCCCAGGACTGATCTGAGGATCTTGGGGCCATCTCAGAATCCTCTCTTTAGAAGGAATATTATGTGGGCAAACTAAACAGTGCTACTTCCTAATTGCTATGAAGGAATGCAGAGTATTGAGGACTTGGAGATTTCCAACCTTGCTACTATAAAAAAAAAAAAAATACAAGTTGTGTGTCTCAGGGGAGTCCTCGTTTCCTGGAGGAGTGCAGGCCCCTCCCTGGTGGGGGTTAGAGTTGACAGGGCAGCCATGGTGCAGTGTGCACTCCTGAGATTTTTACCATGGAGAGGAGGGTCACCCATTCTGTCCACCCTGAACTGCGTCCTTGCTGACCTAAGGAAATATAAGGCAGTTCTAAATTGTTTACCGGCTGCATATTAAAGTCTGAAGGAGAGTGTCATTAGGAGGCCAGTGTTATGTAGTATTGTGTCAGAGATTTATTTCTGTCTTCTCTGCAGTGTTTTCCTGTGCACAGATGTGTAGGGGAGTGTGGGACACATGCCTGTAGATAAATCACCTGGTACAGTGCCCTCCACTACCTGCTTTCTCTGCTGCCTCTCTTTCTCTGTCACTGTAGCTTGGGAGCCTGTCCTTCTCAAGGAGTCATGGGAATTGCAGTTACTAGGTGTTAGTCTATTCAGGCTGCCATAACAAAGCACCACAGACCAAGTGGCTTAAACAAGTTTATTATCTCTCAGTTTTGGAGATTGAAGTCCAAGATCAAGATGTTGGCAGGACAGGTTTCTTTTGAGGCCTTTCTCTTTGGCTAGCAGATGGTTGTTTTCTCACTGTGACCACACATGGTCTTTCCTCTGTGTGCACACATCCCTGGTGTCTCTTCCTCTTCTTGTAATGATGTCAGTCACATTGGATTAGGACCACACCCTCCAACTGCATTTCAACGTAAGACCCTATGTTCAAATATAGTTGCTGGGAAAAAATAAGTGTTATACCTTCCTCATGAGGTCCATGAGAAGAAGGGTTACTCATATATAATGTGTGTGTTATATGTAATATATATTACATATTGCATATATCTGTATGAATTTATTTTTTAATTTTCTTTTAAAGTTAGCTTGATTTTTTCTTTATATGGGGCAGTGTTTCTTAAAATTTCTATATCATTAAAATTAATGTTCTTATTTTGAAAAATCGACACATTTATAGGTGAGTTTTTAATATATAAAATAGCATATAATATATGCACATAGAGTATATACAATATATTTAATATATAATATAATTATATAATAAAAATTACAGAAAAGTAAGCAGGAACATTGCAAGGGTTGGTGTAGGGTCCAGACTCAGCACTGATGCTCCAGCTGGAATTGTTGATGGGACAGTGGGGCTTTGATGGGGAATCTTTGGTCTGTTGAGGTGTCAAAAGGTTCTGTCATGCTGCTCTTCTTTCACAAAAGATGCCCAGGTTTGGGTTTCCAAGGATCCAACCTACTGTAGGAATTCCTGTGAGTTGCAGGACCTTTTCACAGAAGCCTGCATTCTTTCAGGCATCCTGGAGCCACTGTCCTGCTTCCTCTTCTTTCCGTGGCTCACAGGGATCCACTCCCCAGCACTGTCACCAGAGATCTCCTCACCCAGTGATTGCAGTTCATGGCCACATCGGGATCTGTTGGGGGTGTTCCAACAGTGAGAATCTCTTTGGAGGCTCAATGCCTCCACCAAAGTTGTTATTTTTTAAAAACAGTGCTCCAGTGGAGTGGGCAAGCTAATGTTTTAAGACTCCAAGACAGATGGAAACTGACTTTATATTAGATGAGTTCTATAAATGGAATGTAGTTAAGGTAAGCTGAACACAGACACTTCTGCTCCTCCCCTTGTCATCACCTTCCTGTGCCCCTCCCTGGGCAAGTCTGTTACCACCAGTCTCCTGGCAACTCCCATCACAACAAAGCCTGTCCACCTCACTCTCAGGGTGTATGCTGCCCTCCTCTGACTAATTAGTGACTTCGCTTTGGGAAACTTCTTTGGGAAGAGGATGGGCTCTTTCAGATTTCTCTGTACTTTCTCAACAAATGATAAGGGAGAGAAACTAAGGAAGTAATGCTTGCAATGATATAAAGTCAAGGTTTGACCTTTAGAAAAGGAGATAGGAACATTTTCAAATGTTTCATCTTTCACACATCAAGGCTGTCTGTCCACAGGGAAGAGGTCATACTGGCAGTGAGCCAGCAGGATGGTTGGATGACTGAGTGCTAATTCTGTCCCTTATCTCAGAGCCAGCTGACCTCGAGCTGGAAGCTGATGGGACCTCCTCACAGCTGTTGAAGCAGTCTTGAAGAATACCCTAGCCTTGTAGGGAGTGTTGGATTGTCCCAGGAAGAATACCTTTGCTCACATTGTGGGCTTGATTATATAGTCCTCAAGGGTTGCTATCCTGTGGTTTGGTCTTGCCTTGCATTATTTTTGAATACAGAGCTATCTAATTTATCTTTGTTGGTCTTATGGTGGCCAAACTGTGCTTTGCACATGATTGGTTTGGTGGGCCTTGAATTAGAAGAAAAAGAAAACAGAGGCTTAAAATGGAAGGGGATACTTCTCCCTTCACATCTAGGGCAGCTGATGGCTAGGAGCTCCTGGAAGTTTGCCATGGGTTTCCTCAGATCCACAGCGTGGGAGTTAAATAGATGTGTAAAACTCTCAATACTTCTTCTAAAGTTCAGGAGTCATTTAGATGTGACTGACTTGGTCCACCTTGAGATCCAGACTGGCCTGAATTCAGGCTCTCCAGGAACTCAGGCGAGGAGAGGCATTTTATGAGACAGGAAACAGTAAGAAGGTGATGGTTAAGGTGAAATGTGTTTTGGTGTGTGTGTGTTTTTTCTTTCCCCTCAACACTATAAGCCAGAGGATTTCTTGCTAAAATTTCCTTATAGCATATCATGTTGAAATACAGTCCTGTTTCTATACTTATTTATAAAAACGGATAAAGCAGCCTTGAAGGAAGTCTTAAAAATGCCCTTTGTAGGATTAATTGGCCTATATTTTTTTAGAGTAGGAAAAAAGCCTAAAGAAGAAATCTACAAATATGGTTTCCATCTAAGAATTTATTAATAGTAACTACTTGATGTTGAAAGCTGACTGTTGGCTGTTGTTCTGAGTGATTGGCATGTGCTTGCTATCTACTTCTTGAATGAGTTGAAGAGGATGCATCTATTATTATTTCATACTGCAGATAGGAGAAGGATAGTGAGATGCAGACAGATTCTGCTCTGCGTTTGCCTTTTGTAGTTCCTTCATAATAGTGCACTCACACAGTATTTGTCCTTTTGTGACTGACTTCTTCTACTTAGCAAAATGTCTTCAGGATTCATCCATGTTGTAGCACGTGTCAGATTCCCTTCCTTTTCATAGCAGAATCATATTCCCAGTGTTCATATATACCACATTTTGCTTATCCACTCATTCAGCATTAGACATTAGGGTTGTTTCCATCATTGGCGGTAATAACTGATGCTTCTAGGAAGATGGATGTACAAGAATCTATATCAGTCCTATCTTTTAATTCTTTGGGGTATATACCTATGGGTGGACATTCTAACGATTTTAAGGTGTATAATTCAGAGACATTTAGTGCATTTACAGTGTTGTGCAACCATCATCACTACCTAGTCCCAAAACATTTTAATCAAATGGAAGCCTGTACCCAATAAAAAATTTCTCCCCATTTCTCTTCCTCCTAGTCATTGGCAGCTACTAATCTACCTTCTGTGTCCCTGGATTTGCCTATTCTGAATACTTTATGTAAATGGAGTCATATTATATATGGCCTTTATGAATATCCCTTTTAAATATTTTTATTATAGAAATTTTTAACATACTGGAAAATAGATATATTTGTTAAATGAGCTGCATGTGCCATCACACAGATTTAGGTATGATTGATCTTCTGCCAGTCTTTTTAATGGTAGTCTTTTTATCAGGGAGGAAAAGCAGTATGTGAATCGATTCTGGAAAGAAATCCGAGTGGGAGATTTTGTGCGTCTTCGCTGCAATGAGATCATCCCTGCAGACATTCTGCTGCTGTCCTCCAGTGACCCTGATGGACTGTGCCACATTGAGACTGCCAACCTGGATGGAGAGACCAATCTGAAGCGACGGCAGGTGGTCCGTGGCTTCTCAGAGCTTGTAAGTGACCTGATACTTTCAGGGTATCCTGAGCATCACATCCACATGGTACCTCCCATGCTAGCTTCTGGGTGTCACAGCACTTGCATCCTGCCCCTTATGCCCCCCACCACCACCTTCCCCTGCCACTCCCATCAGGCCAGGCTACTTTTCCTAGTGGATAGATGTGGAACTGAGGGTCTGAGAGGATCCCTGACCTCCTGCAACCATGACTAGCCTGTGACTGTGGGGAACAGGACCTAGTGTTTATAATTCTGATTTCTACTGTAGACTTTGGAGTTTCTCAAAACAATATTTAAAATTACAAAGAATATTTATGACTAGCTGACTGTTAACATTTATTCAGTTGTTTTTCTAGTTTGCTAAATAGCGCTGCAGAAGTAATGCCCTATTCTGAGAGTGTAGCTCTGGAATGTTTTCTCCTCAAGGGTGTTTCTGAGTTTGGCATTAGATCTCCCATATCTGAATTCTGCTTTAGAGAGCCTCAGCCACAGCTCAAAGATGTATAGTTGATGGAGAGTGAGAAGTAGGAGCAGAAGTGAGGTCTGACTGCTGACACTCACCAACAGACTTGTGGCTGGAAAATCCAAACCCTGTCAGAGATTTCTAACCTATTCCCTGCAGGTCTGTGTAGAAGGTGTAGGGGTCAAACTCCAAGTGAAACTGAGGGGGGCACTTGACAAGCACTGGGTGTTAATACTATATGTTGGCAAATTGAACTCCAATAAAAAGATATACAAAAAAATAAAAAATAAATAAAAATAAAATATTCATAAGGAAAAAAATGAAATGGAAGTAGCATGAATTGTCAGGGATCAGGAGTGTCTGGGAGGGAGGTCAGCTACCCTGAACCCTGACACCTGCTCTGTCCTAGGCTGCTGCCTGTCTCAATCATGCCTGGCAGTCCTGCCATCAGCCAGCCTATATGGAAGGAGTCTTTAAGAAGTACCCAAGGAGGACAGCCTGGTGGCTCAGCAATTTAGTGCTGCCTTCAGCCCAGGGCCTGATCCTGGAGACCCGGGATTGAGTCCCACACGAGGCTCCCTGCATGGAGCCTGCTTCTTCCTCTGCCTGTGTCTCTGCCTCTCTCTCTCTCTCTTTCTCTTTCTCTGTCTCTCATGAATAAATAAATAAAATCTTAAAAAAAAAAAAAAAAGACGTACCCAAGGAAATGAGTACCTGCATTTCAGAAAGGATGCCACTGGGGAGTCTCTTCCTGTGTCACATAATATGTGTCAATCAGTGTCATATATTGGGAACTTTCTTCCTCTGTCACTAAGACCTCTCCCTGAACTCCTCCTATAGGAGAACCATCCCTAGAATCAATACCAAAGGCTTCTTTGGAGCAGTTGGCTTGTTTTATGGCTTCTTGATCTCACCATGAACACTGTCAGAATTTGGGGTGGGGGGGTTGTTTATTAGGCAGGATTTATTTGGGGCTGCCATCCTTGCCTCCCACTCATGAATGAATGTGTAACTCCCCCATTGGTCACTATGACTTATCAGAAGGCCAAAGAGAATTCTACAAGCTGGGGCTTCCTGCCTTGCCTTCACTGGTGGGGACTTCAGAGCCTGACACTCTTCCAACCTACAGTGCACTTATTATCATTAGCAGCATCTGCCCCCACTTACTTCCACCACAAGTTCCTCATTCACTTTTGTAAAAGAGTTGAGATATAATGGACATACAATATTATATTAGTTTCAGGTGTACAACGTAAAGATTCATTATTTGTTTATATTGTGGAATAATCACCACAGTAAGTCTAGTTGACATGCATCACCACACACAGCTACAATTTTCTTTTCTTGTGATGAGAACTTTCAAGATTTACTTAGCAACTTTCAAATATGTAGAGCAGTATTGGTAACAGTAGTCACCACTTATTTACTTTTCTTTTAAGCCTTCTTTTGTGCCAAGTATTTTTTGTGAGCTGCCTCAAATCTTTCTTGGAATGACACAGAGCTGACATAAATATTAAGAATAGCACTTAAAAAAAATGGGGTGCTGTCATCATACCAGATCAGGAGAGCTGGTGGAATTTGGGCCCAGTGCTGGAAGTTTCCAACTTCTGCATTGATTGTGTTCCAGGGTTTGGCAATAAATGGGGGCTCACCTTCCACTGCCAGCCCCTCATCCCCGAGGCCCACATGCATATGTGTTTTCCTAAGGTTGGCTTCACTTCCATACTTTCTCCACCAGACCTGTCCCAGTCTACTAGACTAGAGCCCAGAATTCCAGGGCACAGAGCAGTGTGTTGACTAAGCCTGAAATCAGTATGGCGGCTGCATTGCCTGCCTTGTTCTTGTCATCTCATCATCTCAGCATGCCTGCGGTTATGAGGAAGTGGCTGCAAGGGCTAGAATGTTACCCTCCTGGGAGAGTGGCTGGTGTGCATGGAAGATGACCTCAACATGAATTAATACATTTGAATCTTTAATGGATGAAAATTTGAAAACTGAAGAGCAGAACATACATGTTTGGGGTGATGGTGTAGGGAAAGCCACATAGGTGTGTCTCCTTGGTCAACTCTCAAGAATATCTTCCATGTTTCACATCTTCTAGTCTTATTCAGTTGCTAAACCCAGTAATATCTAAAAACCTCCTCCACCTACTCTTTTCTCAAACAACAACAGGAACATTTCATAGCTTGGTAGTGCTTTATATAAATGAGCTGTTTGTAAGTTGGATGTTTATTCAAGGGTGGCTACAGACTGTTTCTGTATCACCCTCCATCAGGCCCATGAATGCCTGAGGAAGTAAATGGAGTTGAGCCATAATTTAGTGAAAATAGCCAAAATGAACAACCAAAGCAATTCTGATTTAAAATAAAAGTAAATTGAACACCAATAAAAAATAAATTTATTAAAATAAAATAAAATAAAATAAAAGTTTATCAGCACCCAAATTCTTTAGTATGCATGCACATTGTCCCTGTTATTGATATATTTTTTTCACTTTTTCTTTTATTTTCCTTTTTCTCTAAAAGTCCAAGATATTTTTCTGGTAGCTGAATTCCCATTCATACATTATTATTCTGAAACATAAGAACTGCCCTGTGGAGAAAAAAATAGGAAGTTTCTGGCATTTGAAAGCCTAACAGTTGGAAAACTAATATCCTACACTATGTTAATTTTACTGGAATTAAAATTAATTAAAATAAAATTAAAATTAAAAATGTTTAAAAACTAAAAAAAAAAAAAAAAAAAAATTAAAAGCCTGACAATTAAAAAACCAGAGTTCTGACTACAGCATTACAAGGTCAGGAACATTTTAGTTCTCAGTATTGAAATGTTTTTTTCATAGAATGAAGTCAGCTAGTGTGTCTCAGACAAGTGATATGTTGCCATTTTGATGAATGGTCTGTTGGAAGAGGTAGTCCCTAGGAAAACTTAAATTAGAAGCAATTTGCAAAACTGAGGTGAAGAAATGTGACAGGGACTCTTTGTGTATGTCAGGGTCTGGTGAGGAGGTAGATATTACATTTGATTCAGTCAGGGCAAGGTATATGTAAAGAACTCCAGTGGGGGATTGTGAAGGAAGAACAAAGATCTGAGAAAATACAGACCTCGCTGATAGACCAGTCATTGACCCTGGGAAGAGGTCCCTAAGGTTGAGTCTTGTTTTCATGGCTGAGGGCACAGCCATTACTCACATGATGATAGAAAAGCTTCTGAGGGGCTGTATCAGCCACAAGTCAGCCATCCACAAGAAAATGCCAAGCCAGGGACCTTGGAGATCCCAGGGGCAGCTGTTTGCCACTGGGCACTGGCTGGGCTCTCGGAATGCTGCCTTCTTGTGGATCCAGTTGCTGCAGTGGGTAAAGGCTGTGTGGTGGCCCCCTCCACAGCCAGCCTGTAGAGCCCAGACCTGCACATTCAGAGGGCCCTCTACTGATGAGGCAAAAACGTAGCTCTGTTTCCAAAAGTCTTGATGAAGTGCTTGTTTGCTTAGGGAAGGATGCTACGAAAGGGGGACGTGGGCAGTGCTGAGGCTGTCCAGGTTGAAAATGGTAGCAGCCTCAGGGTCCCTGGGTTTCTCAGCCAGGGCACAGTTGGGGTGGTTTATGTGTGCATGGCACAGACAGCTGGGCTGGCATGTGGAAGGCTCTCACCTACTTCACAGTGACCCCGGGCGTGGGATTGAGCAAGCTGAACATCTTCCTGAAGTCATATCATGGAGACTATAAGAGACCCCAGTGTGTCACCTACCCCATCTCTGCATCAGGTCCAAGCTGTTAACCTGGGGAGATGGTAATCATACTGTATTCCATAACTCTCACGTGAATCTGCTTCCCACTGGCTATGAAGCTGAATAAAGAGACTCTGGAATACCACCCAGTGTAGGGAGCACAGAACTAGTTTGGACCATGCCTCTGCACATGAACCTTAAGCTCACCTTCTTTCTTGCATCAAATGATGATCACTGCACTGATCTTCCTTCCCTTTGCTTATGGCAGGAGATGGCTTAAATAAATAACTTAGATTGGTCCATGACAAAAAAAAAAAAAAAAAAAACAAGAAAGAAAAGAAAAGAGGGACTTGGTTCATGTGCTGCAGGTTCTAATGATTTAAGGCAATGGGACCAATATCTAGAGGACTCTCAGGTTTGTTTACCAGCAGACTCCCAATACAGAAATTGAACAGGATTCACAGACTAGCAGCAGGAAGGCAGCATGCATGATCTGCCCAGGCCCTTGAATCTGAGGATAGGGCTCTCAGACACTGGGTGATGATCCCAGGACTTTAAACTACCTAGCCATCTGAACTCTGGCAAAGGAAACATAGATAAGAGGACTTCAAAATAAACATATGATTTAAAAGTGGGAGCCAAATTGACATTAACCCAGAAGTAATAGAGAACCCCAGTGTTTCACATGAAGCTCTCAGGATAACAACTTGAATTTGTTCAGGGTCTCCTGGTATCAGACCTTATCATGCTTCTCACATTCATAGTAGCACAGACATTTTAAAAACAGCTTCACATATTTTAGAATATAAATCTTGGGGCACCTGGGTGGCTCAATGGTTGAGCGTCTGCATTTGGCTCAGGTCATGATCCTGGGGTCCTGAGATTGAGTCCTACATCAGGCTTCCCAGAGGGAGCCTGCTTCTTCCTCTGCCTATGTCTCTGCCTCTCTCTCTGTGTCTCATAAATAAATAAATAAAATCTTAAAAAAGTAGAATATAAAGTGAATATTAAGTGAAGATATGAGATTTCCTAAGGCACCCCTGCAGTGGATCACTGAATCAGGGTAGAGTGGAGGCAGTTCTGGGTTCTGTCACCTCCTGAGTTGGCATGCATGCGGGGATTCTCCAGCATGCAGTCCTTCCCTTTTGCACTGGACATCTGCTGTTGCTTCTCTCTCTCTGTCTCTCTCTCTCTCACACACACACATACACCCTCATTCTGACCTATAGTCTTGCCCATGAGGCTGCCATGCTTTTAGCCTCTATTCAGGTAGAAGTGTCTAGACTAGTTGGTCTGTAACATTTGCACGATGATTTCTGCAGAAATGACAGTTCCTTAGGCTGACGATTTAATGTAAAAATATTTTTTAGAGTTTCATTTTTGTGATTTTTTACTCTTTCAACAGTATTTATTGAGCACCTACTGTGCTTCAATGCAGTTGTAAGCAATCTGTTGAACAAAAGAGGCAGATGTCTTTCTTGTCATCATGTTTATGTGACCTTTGTAAATAGTGATAGGCGCTGAGGAGGGACGTGAAATACTAGGTGAGTGTTGGAATTTCAGATGGGCATTGGGCCAGGGCAGGGCAGGCCTCCCTGAAGACAGTGGGAGAGTCCAGACCTGAGATCTTGCTGAACAAGCTATGTTAGTATCAGGGAGGAACCTTTAGGGAATGACTTCTATGTCGGTTAATTTACTGAGAAAAAATATTCCTCTAGTTTATCTCTTGGGTAGACCTGTGGGATAATTGCCCACAACCCTGGCTATACCCACAGGGCCATCTGCTTCAGGCTGTTTGGAGCTGCAGATTATGAGGATTTCAGAAAAAGCTGAAATCATAAGCCTATGGTAGCTAGCTTTTCTCAGGTGTGTGTGGGTGTATGCACATGAGTGTGTGCACAGGCATGTGCATGTATGCCTGCTGGATGCCCCCTTTGAGGAAGAAGAATGAAACTAGTGTGGAAACTTTCCTAGGCTGGGGAGAGTCTGAGAAGCACTAGTTTAAAAGATGTACCTAATGTCTAGACCTGCACTGATTACAAGACAGTGATGTGGCTTTACCTCCATTTTGCACATAAATTTTTACTAAATTCCCAGCAGCATTCTTGAATGCCAGGCACTCAGGCTAACAAAGCACAGGGTTACCTTTATAAGGGCCATTTAGGCCTCCCCTGAGTTACTTGACAGAATTCAAGGAGCTTAGGGAAAAATCACTTTGCATCCATATATGTAGGAGACAAAATTACTTTGTTGTTAGTTGTTTCTACCTATGAATACTCTCAAAATTATCTCTACCACAGGAAGTGAATAAGGACTGTTTGCAAGATCTTGCACCAAAGCTGTTTTTTCCTTAAGCTTTTTAGGTTGTTAGTCTTTACCTAAGTTAGCTAGATGCTCTGCTGTGGAATCAAAGAGGAAACAATCCATCATCTGAGTGCAAAACAAAGACAGGTATCTGGGCCTGTTAATTGGAAAGGTCAATATCAAGCCTTTACAAAAAGACTCATGGTTTTATTTTACATAATGAAGTGTAGTTACTAAGCTCATAATTTCTACTGTGGGACGTTTTCATTCCCAAACTTAACAATCAGGTAGCTTTAGTTGAAGGATATGAAATATGCAACAGGAAAGACTTTGAGAAAGAACATTACTTGAAAACACAACTGTATTTATTTATTTATTTATTCATTCATTCATTCATTCATTCATGAGACACACAGAGAGAGGCAGAGACTCATGCAAAGGGAGAAGCAGGCTCCCCACGGGGAGCCTGATGCGGGACTCAATCCCAGGACCCCAGGATCACAAGCTGAGCCAAAGGCAGATGCTCAACTGCTGAGGCACTCAGGAGTCCCAGCACAATTATATTTAGACTAAAATTTTAATTCTAGCAAGTGTGGATATTCAAATCAATGTGGTTAGGTAGCTAATATAATTATCTGAGAGATACCATGTTTTGCAATATCAACTGTGTTTACTTCATGGGAAATGTAAATTTGGTTATATAATAAGATTTTTGTTTCTAATCCCCATTACTTTGCCCTAGATTCTTTGCCTTCAACCTATAGTCTAGCAAATCAGTGGGTAAAGAGAGTAAAGCACGGTGATCATAATGAGAACAACTAAATGCCATGGGTTGATAGTACTAAGATAACTTGACATATTAATCCAAAAAGATCTTATGCATGAAAACTTGAACATTCTCTATGTACATTTAATTTAATGCTTTTGTGTAATTGCAAGTGGTCATTTTTTATTCCAGAAAAAGACAACCAAAGCATTAATAGGTTTTTGTTCTATTTATGGTGGTATGTGATATGAAATGCTATTATTCTCTTTGATTATATTTTCATTGTTAAAAAAAGAAATTTAATAAAATTCCCACTTTCCTAAATATAGTTGAATCACATCCACAATTGCAAAGAGTTTGAGCTGAGTGTGTTTGTGTGTGTGTGTGTGTGTGTGTGCGCGTGTTTCTGGACTAGAAATTTCTTTACCAGTGGGAAGAGCTGACAATAGTGAGATCTGTCCAATTGACACCAAGTTCCTCTTCAGAAGTGGGTATGGATGTGTATGTTTATGTCTGAAAGGGTGTGCATGTGTATGTGCACACAGTGTTTGTGCATATGTTCCTATGTGCACACTTATGAGTATGTGTGAGTATACACAGGCATGTGTATGTGTGTGAGAGTATGTGTGTTTAGGTGTGACTGTGCATGTTCCAAAGAAGAAAGCAAAATTAAGTAAAAGGGCTTGACTTACTACTTTCTGTTATCTTTGAGAAGAGGATAAGTATTCTTTCCTGGACTAAGACATGATGTTTAGAAGCAGATTGATCTGTAAAAGCAACATTCCTGGAGAATCTGAAATTGTCAGTCTGGTTATTGAGCACCTACTGTGCACTGTGTACATTAGGTGGTAGTGGTGGAGTGTTTGGATAATCCAGTCTTTGCTCAGTGGACAGGGAACATTTTGCTCCATGATGGGGTATCTGTACCTGGTGTCATATCCCTTCCTCTAGTTTTGTGAGCAAAGCCCCCAATGAGAGGAAAATAGCTGTTTCTACAACATGAAACCAGTCACCACACCCTGATTGCCAGAGCATTTGAATTCTTTGAGTTATTCTAATTTTGTTTCTGAATTTGTAACAGTCTATTTTCCCATTTCACAGGAATTACTGGGGAAGTTACATAATGCCTTCAGTTTTCATGTGTTCCTCCAATGAAAGGCAGTACTTTGTTCTTATTTTGGTATTAGTGCTTCCTAGGATTTCTCCTCTTCACAAGTGAGAGACACTATATATGCGTATATATACACACAGAATCAGTATACGCATTTAGACCCTTGTAACAATATTAACATAAACCACACCTTACAAGAAAATCTGTCTTAAGCAAGGACTTCAGAAGACAATATTACCTCCTTATGTGTGGGTGAAACCGTATTTCCTAATATCTAAATTGGGTTTCAACTGTAGTAAAGTAAATTCAGGGCTTTTTCATCATTATTAATGAATAATCCATGTTGTGAAAGGTACCCAATGATGTGACTTAACAGACCCCAATGAGAATTTTAACCAAGCTGAGATCTGACCTGAAGCAAACTTTTTTAGTTTGTTGGTTTTCACTGAGGTTATTTTCAGTAGTATATCTGTCGGAATGCCTTATACTTCCCCTCCCAATATAAAAAGCATGCTTTGCTAGTGGCAAAAGTCTTTCCCTCGAGTTCCAGAGAGCAAGCACTTAGGTACATCTGGGAGGTTTTACAGGCTAAGAATTGAGCCAAACCTTAGAATCATTCTTTTTCATACCACACACATATGCCTTACCCAGATAAACATGTCTATATGTGGTTCTTGTGTCTTTTAGAGAAAGGGGAAAAACATAGTTCTCACTCATCTGTAATGGTTCACTTCTCAGAGTAGTACCTGCTGTAGTCCAAAAATGAGCCTTTTTGTTTGGTTGTTTTAAAAAGACCAACTTCAAAGGATATGGATTTAGGTTTGTTTTGGATGTGACTTCAAATAGCTGGTTTGCTCATCCGGCCTTTATCAAGTATTCTGGAGCCTTGACCATGAGGCAGGAAATTTTATTGAGGACAGACTTGTGGATGTTGATGTCTCCACCTTGGCGTCAAGTGAAGCTGGTGTTGGCCATGGAAATCCTTTTCTGATATTCTGAGTATTGGCCTTTCAAAGCTAACAGTGGACAGGGAAAGGTTGTGCATTGTAGTGTTGGATTCAGTTGCTGATACTGGACTGTTCATCTCAAGCATTAAAGTCCAAAGGTTGGGGCAGCCCGGGTGGCTCAGCGGTTTAGCACCGCCTTCAGCCCAGGGTGTGATCCTGGAAACCCGGGATCGAGTCCCATGTCGGGCTCCCTGCATGGAGTCTGCTTCTCCCTCTGCCTGTGTCTCTGCCTCTCTCTCTGTCTCTTCTAATTTTCTTGATGACTCTCTGAGGGAGGTGCTGTTATTTTTGCAAATCAAAATTTTAACTTTTGCAATTAACAGTAGCTTTGGATGCCCCCAAAACATGCACTTGGGCACTTGAGACACTGGAGCAGCAATGTAGATAGGTCAGTTTGAAAAGCTACTTGTTAAAGGCAGTGCTTGGTCACCACTGTGTGCTCACTGACCTGCCCACATTGGGGGAATGGGATTACTAAGTCCCTGGTTTACTTAGATCATGTGAGGGATCTGCCTCTCCTCCAGTAAGGACATGCAGGCCTGTGGTGGCAGCATGTTGGTGGCACTCACCAGGAAGTACCCCCTTGCTACTGTGGTCAAACCTGAGTGTGCCAGTTCCCTGAAACTGCTGGCCCCAAGAGCCCACACCGCATGGGCCGAGTGCCAGCCGTGCAGTCCTAGAGTGAGTGCTCAGGGAATTCAGTCTCCCTTGCCTCCACAAGGAATCCTCCTGAAGAATGGGGACGAAATGCAGGCTTATGCAGACAGGAAGGAAGGAAGGGAGGAGGGCCTGGCATCAGTTTTGTGATGCTCCAGCTCTGAAACCCCAGCTCTGAGGCGTCAGGGCCCTGTGCTACCTAGTGGATTCCTGCACATTTCAGATTGAATCTACAGGAGTCAGTGAGTATACATACCAGCTTGTGTATCAGCATCAAGCTCCAGGAGAGTCTCCCAACTGGAATGTCAGACAGTGATGGCTCAAGGCTTCACTGAGGTAACTCTCAGTTTCAGTGCAGATTTTGTCTTAAATGTGCATGTTTTCATTTGCAAATGATGTCGCAACAAGTCCCACAGACCTTAGCTTAAATAACCAAGATTTCTTGTCTCATAGTTCTGGAGGCTCAAAGTCCAAGATCAAGTTGTCACAGGGCTTGTCTCTTCAGAGGCTTCTCTTAGCTTGTAGATGGCCATCTTCTCACTGTGTTCTCACATGGTCTTCCCTCCATGCCTACGTCCTAATCTCTTTTTATGAGGACATCAGTGAGATTGGATTAGGACCTACCCTAATAACCTCATTTTACCTCAGTTATCTCAAGACTCCATATCTACATTTTGAGGTACCAGTAGTTAGGACTCTAACGTATAGGAATTTGGGGAGAGGTCATAATTCAGCCTATAAACAGTGCAGTTTCAGGGTGAAAGTGATGTCATTTTTGCAAGTTACATAAGCATGCTGATCACCTCAGATCAACTCACCATTGCATTCCACATCCCTTCTCTTCCACTGCCAGGAGGAAGAAAATGCTTTCTCTTGATGAATTAACTTCTAGAAACTTGATCCCTAGTATATTACTCCCCCATTATCCTTGGGGGGTACATTCCAAGACCCCCAATGGATGCCTGTATCACAGATAGTCCTGAACCTTGTATATATCTTTTCCTATACATACATACTTGTGATAAAGTTTAATTTACAAATTAGGCACAGTAACAGATTAATTATAACTAATTATATTATAATGAAACCTATGTGAATGTGATTTCTCTCTCAAAATATCTTACTGTAGTTACCCTTCTTATGATGATGTGAGATGATAAAAGGCCTATGAGACAAATGAGACAAAGTGAAGTGAATGATGTAGGCATTGTGACATAGGTGTTGTGGTGTTAGGCTGCTATTGATCTTTTGATTATAGATCAGAAGGAAGGTCATCTGCTTCCAGACCATGGTTGACTGTAGGTAACTGAAACTGGAAAGAGATCAGGGTAGGAGGACTGTGGTGCAGTTAGTTGTCAAAGGCTGAGGCAGGATGGCTTTCTCTGGCTGGCTGCAGCCTGCTAAGAAACTGAACATTAATATATGTATGTTAGATATTAAACATTCTGTGAATGACTGTAGAACAAAAAGAACAAGAATTATACTATTGGGAAAATTTTAAAAATTCGGTTAGAGTTCTTTTAAGTATTTGTGCATTTGTGTGTGTAGGGCACTTAATAGATAATGCCACTCCAGGACACAAACTCTCCTTCCTAAGTAATTTGTCTTAGAAATAGTGAGAGAAAAACCTTTCAACTCTTGACTAAAGTTAAAAAAAAAAAAGATTTATTTATTTTATTTTAGAGAAAAGAGAGAGAGATCGCACAAGTTGGAGAAGAGGCAGTGGAAGAAGGAGAGAGTGGATCCCATTGTAGACTTCCCACTGAGCACGGAGCCTGACTCAAAGCTCAAATGCATGATCTGAAGATACTGACCTGAGCTGAAATTAAGAGTCAGACGCTTGGGCAGCCCGGGTGGCTCAGCGGTTTAGCACAGTCTTCGGCCCAGGGCCTGATCCTGGGGACCCAGGATTGAGTCCCACGTCGGGCTCCCTGCGTGGAACCTGCTTCTGCCTCTGCCTGTGTCTCTGCCTCTCTCTCCCTCTATCATGAATAAATAAATAAAATCTTAAAAAAAAAAAGTCAGACCCTTAACCAACTCAGCCACCCAGGTGCCCCTTAACTAGAGTCTTTTGATTTTAGAGTTTCCTTTAAGGAAGATGTCATTTCCATTGACAGAGCATCTTGTGTTTTTCCTATCACCTATTCATTTTACATTATAAAAGGAATTTCAGGATTTATTTTATACCAGTAGTAGAAAGAGGGCTCTTCTGAGAATTAGTTTGGGAAAAAGTCTGGACCTGGGGGGCAGACAAGGTGAAAATCAAGTCCCTGTGGCTGCCACCACCACACCTGTCCCCAGTGGGGCTTCCTAGCCAACTCAGAGTTTGTGCTTCTAGTTTTACAGTCATGACATGATTGGAGTAGGAAACATTTGCTTTTATTCTAAGCAAATGAAGCCATTTTCCCCCTTGTTAGACCTTTTTCACAAAAAGTCCACAGTTAATAGCATTGAATTGTCATGGAGCAGGTGGTCTGGGCATTCCTTCTGTTTACCACCCATTCACAGCTCTGGAACCCCCACTGAGCTGACCATTCCCTTTATTGTAGCTGCTCCTTTTACCTCATCCTATGGTGATCTGGTCATTTCCCAGCCACTCCCGCCCAGCAACTAGAGTTCCCACTGTCCTGAGACCCTGCCTCACTGAGGACATACAGCTATTTCCCAGGCCTGTACATTCTCCCAGGGCAATGCCTAGGAACCACACTCTAGGGATGAGGGGCATTTGGGAGGCAGCCCTCCTCAGCCCCACCCTCATCAGGTGTCACTGCACTCAAACACATGTATCTGTCCAGGTTGGCATGTCAGATTTGCCTCAAATATATGACTCTGAAAGGTCCCCCCCTCCTCCTTGGGGCCACGTGGAGGACATCTAATCTCCCCTCCCCAGGAAAGTTCTTCAAATCTTTGAAAGCTGCCTGGTGGCTCGCCTGTGGTCTCCACAGCTAACATTTGCCCGTATTTACACTTAGCATGTTACTAATATGGTTGATCTAAACCCAACCTGGGAGGTGCACAGGATCCCCTGAGGAGCTTTAGACATCCCCTGAGGGCCTGACCCACCAGCACTCTGGCCCCTTGGTGTGGGGTGGGCAGAGACATGTTCAGCCTCCCCAGGGCTGTGGACCACTACCCTAAGATAAGTACAGTTGCTTCCCTAATTTACAGATAAGGTGGCCCAGGTCTGAGGGATTAGGAGCCTTGCCTAAAATCCTGCAGCTACTCAAAGGAGGGAGCCACTGCAAATGGTACCCTGGCTGCAGAGCCCATTCTCACAATGATCCTCCTCCTGCTCCTTGGCTTGCTCCAGCTCATTAAGGGCACCCTTCTGGGGTGCTTGCATCTGTCCTTTGCTTGCCACCACCAGCAGCCTGACTTGGCTCCTCCTCACCTTTTCTCTCTCTCTCTCTCTTTTTTTTTAAAGATTTTTATTCATTTATTCATGACAGAGGCAGAGAGAGAGAGAGAGGCAGAGACACAGGCAGAGAGAGAAGCAGGCTCCATGCAGGGAGCCCGATGTGGGACTCGATCCCAGGACTCCAGGATCACACCCTGGGCTGAAGGAGGCGCTAAACCACTGAGCCACCCGGGCTGCCCCAGTCCTCACCTCTTCTCAAGCGCACTGCGTGACATCCATGTGGTGTTTCTCACTGCAGTAGGCCCTGCACTCTCTGCAGTAGCTGCCAGAATCATCCACACAGATCACAGTGCTCTTCTGCGCATTCTGACTCAGAAGCCTGCAGGTGCTGTTGGCACTGTGGTAAAGTTACGAAGAAGCTCTCTAGGAGAACAGACAGAAAGTAAAATGATTACTGTCTAAAAATCTGACTGCAGTGGGCTATGTAGAACAGCTTGGTGTGGAGAAACTGCTGATGCCCAGATGCCGATCAGGGCAAAATGCGTATGTACTATGTGTCCCTGTATGTCTCTATGATATATGCATACACACATATATAGTTACATATATACACGTAGATATAATAGATAGACACATATTTATGGGTTTCACTTAAGATTTTGTTTGATAAGAGAGTTCTACTCAAGTGTTGACAGAACTCTGACTTGAATATTTTTAGGATACATTCTGACTCTGTGCCTCTCCAGGCTATGGTTTCAATCCATGGCTTCGTTCTGGAGGCTTTGCTGAGGCATGATGGGTGCTCTTACAGTTGAGCACAGACACTGAGTTCTGGGGTTCCAGGGCACAAAGACCTGGCTTGGGCCCCTGGGGACCTCTCCTTCACCTCCCAGCTGGTAAGATGGGGGTAATGGAGACCCTCCTGGGGCTGTTGGCAGGTGAGATGACATGACCCACCTAGGCCCACTGTGTGTACCTCACCAGATAGTAAGGATGGGAAGTTGCTTTTCAGCAAGGGTGCAGCACTGGGAGTCCTTCAGATCACATGTTGCCATGGCAGTGCTACATTTGGGCTTAATTAGCATGGCACCTGAACCACACTTAGGGATGTGACCATGATGTGGAGAGAGAACTAAGCCCTCACTATGGGCCCCTTGTGTGAGGCAGCCGGAGCGGAGGCAGGGAGGCAGGTTGAGACTTCAGCCTTGTCCTTCAGAGGATGGATGTGTCCAGGTGGTGCAGATGAGGAAGCAGGAGGTTCTGAAAGACTCATTCACTGCTCACAGATTTATTAAGCACATGTGTGGCAGGCACTATAATTAAAACAGAATCCCTTCTCTCAGGGAAGCACTGGCTAAGTAATTTGATCTGCGGAGCTGGATTCAAGCTGAAGGCTGCCTCAACCAGCAGGGGAAGGAATAGGCCACACCTCCTCCGCTGTCTGTTACTTGCTGAGGGTAGAGGAGAATACTTGGCCATGTGGTTCCTCCGTGCTTGTGACTGCTGCCTGTCGCATTCCCTCCATAAATTTCTGGGAGAAAAACCCATTAATCCTGTAGGAGAGCAAACTGGGCAATGCTAAATGCTAAAAATCTAAACACTACGCCCTTCAGGTAGTATGAAGAAGAAATAAAGCTGCACATTCTTGGCCTGGGTCATGATCTGCAACTTCCTGCTTTCTCAGCTTCCCAACCTGCTCTGGTGGCAGCTGGCTCTTCTCACCCCTTCTTGCTGGCTCAGAGGAAATCCCTATGTTTGGAGGGTACAGTGAACTGCCAGGGCCTGGCAGGAAAGATGCTGTGGACAGTTGGGGGTCTTAGAAGGTGCAGTCTGGGCAGGCTTGCTCCCCTTGGAGTTGGGGACTGGTGGCATTGCTGCATGGAGAGCAGGCTTTGGTGTCCTGCATTTGCCAGCTTGGGACCTAGGAATCCTAGGACTTCTCTGGACCTCAGTCTCAACATCTGCAAAATGGAGACAATGCCAGTTGTCCTTCTTTCCTGGCAGGCTCATGGTCTGTAGGGGTGGCCATTCCCATCACCAGGTCTTCTCCTGCCCATGCTGTTGTCCTTGAACGGCTTCTGGAGGGATGGTGGGAGCAGCCCCTTTGGGCCTTGTTTCAGGGAGAAGGGTTCACTGCTCTGTGCAGAAGAACCTGATAATAAACACAATAGATCTGTCTCAAGTGGGAGGCCTGCCTTGAATTCCATAAGTCCACAGAATAGTGGAGAGGCTGGAGAGTTTATGAGCTAGTTGAGAATTGTGCAGAGTTCTGGAAAGAAGGCGGCTACATCATTGACCCCTTCCCAGGGCAGTGGGTGTCACTCTCTGCCTGTGCTCAAGAGCAGGGCAGCTTTGAGACTGTGGTAAGAGCAAGCTCTCCACTGGCAGAGTGCCCGCCCATGGGCTGTGGGATGCTAGGTCTGTAGCTATGACCTGAGCCTCTCTGGTGTAAGAACATGAGAACAGGTACGACAGAACCAACACTTGAGGGGGCTGCTCCTTGAAGCAGCTGCAAGGAAGGAAAGTTCTGATTTTTAGAGGGAATTGTTTTGTTGCATATTGTCGTTCTTGGAAGGCATTCCTCAGAGAAAGGGAGGATATTGGCTTGATGTGGCAGCACCTGTTAGACAAATGTACACTCACAGCCCAGTAGCCTGGGCTGCAGTGCTGAGCTTAGCAGACACAACGCCCCACAATCCAGTGCCACCTTCATTATGAGTTCACATGGCCACCACGGCTCATCAGAGATGCTCCACTTCAAGCTGGAGGACTGTTATAAAAGCCAAGCTTCCAAAGGGGAAATAATCCAGAAGCAGGCCTTAATTTATGTCCAGGGTTTCTCCTGCCTCCTCATAAATATTTAGCAGGCACACTGCAGAATTAACCGTCTGCAAATGGCAGGCTGCAGTCCTTAGTTCTTGGCATCCTGAATCTGAGGGTAAAGCCTGTATGGCTTGTAGTATCTCAGGTGGAGCCATCTGTGGTGATAACCCTTATGTTTCAGGGAGGTAAATTAAAGGTGCTGAGATCACCAGGAAGGGAGCATGCTCAGTCCTGGAAACCCAAGTGCATCATGGATCTTTGGATAACTGTTTGCACATAAATCCTTGTGTTCCTAGGTCCTTGCTCCACAGGTCGGTGGGTATAGCAGCAGCATTGCCCTCACCTGGGGCTGGTGAGAAGTGAAGAGATTCCAGGTACCACCCAGCCTACAGAGACAGGATCTGCATTTTGATAAGATCCCTGGAGGATTCATATTTGAGTCCCTTCGAGTTTGAAAAGCCACACAGTGCAAGATTTACACCTGATAGAAATACTTGTTTTTCTGCAATTATTTCCTGTGTTTTCCAGACATGAGTGGGATAATAATCAGTCTTAATGTTCTTCTTATCCTCTTGACAGAAGCTGATATTTCCATAATTCACTAATTAAGACACTTCTCTTTTTAAAAAGTCACAAAACATAGATCACCTTCAGAAGATGCACTTTTGAAAACCTCTGGATGAAATAAAATTGAGTGATATTCTTTCATAGATGTAGCTTCAGAGATGCTTTGTTTGTATTACTGATAGATCTCATTGATCTATGTGGGAGGAGCCTGTGTTGGCTGGCTCTGATCCATGTAGTAGTTAATTTTGAGCAGTGTTCCTGGGGTGAATCCTTTTACAGCAGGTGCTGTGTGTCCCAGACTTCATTGAACTGGCAGCCTGTGTTCCCACCGGCTTTTCTTAATGAGAATCATTGTCAACTGGCCTCCTAATGAAGTCCCTCTGCCCCCCTACCACAAAATGCTGTTCCATGTCTGACCTGTTTTGCTTCAAACTGTTGGCTTAGTCTTTCATGGTCTGTCCTCCCCCTGCCTCTGTGAAATTCCTTCAATCCACCACTACCCAGAATGAACACACTTTTAGGAGATGCTAGCATTTTGGAATATCTTCCACAGCATGCTGCAGACTTCCTTTGTTTGGTATCCTGGGTTTCTGTCCAGTTGTGAACTTGGGCAACCTTGGGGATTTCCTCTCTTCTTGGAGTCTGGCCTCTTTTTCAGGTAACTGCCAGTTTTTTAATATTCCAAATACCACACCCTATCCTCCAAGGCCTCCAGAAATCTTGCAAATACAAGATTAAATCATGTAACAAGTATTCTTTGTTTTTAAAGTTTAAAACATAAGAGTAAGCTGCAGGTGCACTGTGTGTGTGTGTGTGTGTGTGTGTGTGTGTGTGTAGATAGGTACACACAGAGCTATAGGTGAAGTTTTCCCATGGGGAAGTGTCTGCCTCAGGAACCATGATTTTTTTTTAAAGATTTTATTTATTTATTCATGAGAGATGCAGAGACACAGAGACACAGGCAGAGGGAGAAGCAGGCTCCATGCGGGGAGCCCAATGTGGGACCCAATCCCAGGACTCCAGGACCACGCCCTGGGCCAAAGGCAGGCACTAAACCGCTGAGCCACCCAGGGATCCCCAGGAACCATGATTTTTATCATATAGGTCAGCTGAGACTCCAGGAGGCAGTCTTTGGCAGAAATTACCAAGGGTGGAACCATTTACAGAAACTGTGTTCTTTCCAACCTCTGCTTATTTCCTACTGATCTTAGGCCTTGAGGCTTTTTTGAGAAGAGGCCTGCCTCACTTAGATCTCTTGCAGTATTCAGAAAGGCTAACAACTCTAAAAGGTTGTTGGGTATTAGAGTTCTTGAGAGACATAGCCAATAGGAGAGATAGATGTATCTTTATCTCTCTGTGCCAATATCTATAATAAATCAATCTGTAGGTGCATATATCTAGAGAGATATAGACATATAGATATCTATATATATGGAGGTCTGTATGTCTGGAGAGATTTGTTATAGAAATTGGCTCATGTGATTATGGACAGTGAGAAATCTCATGATTTGCCATCTGCAAGCTGGGGACCAGGAAAGCTGGGGTTGTAATTCAGTCTCAGACTGAAAGCCTGAGAGTCAGAGAAGCCAATGATGTAAATCTGTCTGAGGGCAGAAGATGAAATAAGATATCCCAGCTCAGTCAGTGAAGCAGGAAAAAAGAGCAAGTCTCTCCTTCCTCTTATCTTTTGCTTTATTCAGGTCCCCAATGGATTGGATGATGTGATGCCCACTCATATTGGGGAGGACAGGGTACTTTACTGAATCCACTGACTCAGATGCTAATCTCATCTGGAAATACCCTCACAGACACACCCAGAAATAGTGTTTAATCTAGGCACTGCTCTTTGGCCAGTCAAGGTGACACATAAAATTAACTATCACATGTAAACACTTGGTATCTTGTAGTGTTTTTCTTGGAGAGAATATGAAAAGTAAAAAGTAGTGGAGGCAGTTCTGGAGCTTTGCTCATTTGAGCATGGACCATTCTTCTTTTGACCCTGATTAATGGCTTCAGAGGAACAACATTATCCTGGTGACTTCTGAAGGAACATAAGAAGAGGAGCAGAATGGAGTTTGGGGAACAGTTTTGGGGGGCAGTGGGGCTGGGTAGAGAGAGGGGACACCAGCCATGACATGGCCATGGGACCTTAACCATGTCACAGCCCAGGATTGTCCCCAGTTTGGAAATGGACATTGTTGGACTTTAAGGTCTCAGAGATTCTCCTGTCTCTGCTCTGTGACTGCCTTTTATGGAAAAGGACAGGGGCATGGTAAAGGTGTGAGGTAGTGAGGTGGCAGTGCTAATCAGGCAGTTGTGCCCCTGTCATCACAGTGTTCAGCTACAGTGCCCACCAGTGTGTGCACTGCACACCAGGCCCCCTGTGGCAGCTGGGCAGGGGTGTGATATCTACTTCTCAGATGAGATGCAAAGCAAGAGATGCTGCACTCAGGCTTTCAGCTGACACCTGCTCTCTTCTGCCTTGTTATGCTGTAGGAGAGGTTGAGCTTTGTCAAGAATAGAACGGAAGAAGACAGACTTGGGCCGCGAAGATTTTAAATTAGATGTGGGGCTAGACTTTCCTGAATTCTTAAGATAATTTATTAAGATAAAAAATAGTCCTAACCTTGTGTGGGAGAAGGCGGGGTGGGGGGGGACAGAACTCCCTGCCGCAGGGCCTTGGTTTTGAGAGGAAGATCCAGGCTTTGTTGCATTGTTGTCAGCAAGCAGCTGTGAATTGAGGGATGTCCTCATTAGCAGAAGGACGAGGGCTTGGATGATACTTAACACAGAGTGCCCTGGTGGCACAGAGGGGTTATGCTCCAGAGAATGATGGCACATCTTCAATTTAGACACCTGCCAGGGCTGGAACCTCCACAAGTGGCTCATCTTCACAGCCACCCCCTTGGAGTCCTGTTAATCCTCACCCCACAAAATAGGACTGTCATCATCCCTACTTTCCATGTGAGATTCAGAATCCTAGCCAGATGCAGCATTTTGCTGGCAGGCATATGGGAGATGTAGAATTTCCATTTGAATTTGCCTGACTTTGCCCATGTTTTTGTTCTCCCGGTGAGGTTACGAGTACCCACACTCATTCATTCATGCTACCTAGTGGATAACCAGAGCTGAAGCACATGTATCTTCCTATAATATATGCTTATTTATTATAAACTAAATTCTGTGCATCAGGTTAAGTCATTATTGTGTTTGTGAGTCAAATCACAAACTTGTAAAATATTTAATAGAAAAGAAACATTTCAGGATGAGATTAAAAATGAGTATCAATGCCTGGATGGCTCAGTTGGTTAAGTGTCTGCCTTTGGCTCACATCATGATCCCAGAGTCCTGGGATTGAGTCCCTTGTCTGGCACCCCACTCAGTGCAGAGTCTGCTTCTCCCTTTGACCCTTCCATCTCTCTTGTCTTCTCTTACTTTCTCTCTCTCTCAAATAAATACTTAAAATCTTTTTAAAAACTGAGTTATCAGCAGAAGTTCTGTTTTAACTTGCTTCTGCCCGGGGATCTTGTCAGAGGCCAGCACGGGTAGGTTAGCTGTGAAGGCATTGGTGTCCACTTGTCACAGGGGGATTGTACATGTATATAGCAAAGGGAGTGATCAACACTGCTTTTCCTCCTTGGAAGAGATGGATATTTGTCATAGTGCAGTGGGAGCCTTAGAGACAAAGAGCCAGGGCACCCCTTTCTATGTTCCTTTTATTCCTTACTTTTCCACTGTTTTCATCGGGATAAACCAAGACAGTTGCCAAAGAACATGTAAGAGTGAACCTGACAGGGATTAGATAAACTGCACCACCATAGCTCTCTGTCCAGCAGGAGCTGAGAATCACCCATCCCATGTCCTGGAAGGACAGAACCACAGCCACCCCAGCTGTCCCCAAGGGAGAAGTGCATTGAAGGCTGGGCAGGGAGCAAGGAGGCAGGGCTGTTTGGCCAGAAGGAGAATTGCTGTCCAACTTCATATCATTGGATAACAAAGGAAATCCTTTGATTTGTTCGGATTTTTAATCCTCATAAGGATTTAGGGATTTGATCAGGAGAAAGAGTGTTGCTAGCCAGTTAAGCATGGGATTTGGAGCATCGTTCTAAATCAGTTTAAGCAACAGAGGCCACTACTGTTGACCTGCTTGGCAGAGCGCAGTGAGCAGGTGCTGACATGCAGTGCTAATAGCAGAGGAGGAAGGGAGACATGCATGAAAGCAGTACACACATAACACAGTGACTCTCCCTGAGCAGGAGCCCCCTTCCTCCATGCCCACCATGCTGGACAAGGACCCTGGGGGAACAGAGGAATGCCAGGAAGAGGATGGAGGTCTCAAAGGGTTTAGCCTTCTTGCTTAACTCTGCCTGGAACCAGTTATGTGTCTTCTGGGTTCCAGTTTCTTTATTTGTGCCAAGTGTATAAGAAAATATTTTCCTGGTGCTTGTGTAAGGATTGGACCCAAATTTAGGCATGGTTCCTGGCACATGGAAAAGATAGTGCTATTTTGAGTTGTTAGGTATGTCTGCAAAGGCCAGGTGTGTTGTAGATGTTCCCAGGGGCTGGGGATCAGAAGGGTTGTGAGTGGGAGCCAAGCTGAGCCCAGGGGATTTAGAAGGTTTAGGCAAGAGGGACAGTGAGAGTGGATTGGAGTCAGTGATAGAGGTGCAGGGAGAAGAGGGCTTGAGAGGATACTGGAGAGCCAGCTCATAGGAAGAAGTGAGTCCTGGGACCCAGTGAGAGTGAGTTGGTTGCCACAAGCAGAAGTCTGACCATCTGCTGTCATCTGGGATGAGCTGGACTCTCCAGCTGCTAATACTCAGGAAATAAACAAATATGTGGATGTTAAATTAATGATCTAGAATCAAAAGTATGCTGAGTCCCAGGGAAAATAATTTATTTCAAGAATTCCATGTGCAAGCAATGTAGACTTCTAAAAGTAAAGCCCTTGCTCTGGGGAAGTTACTTTTGCGGGAGAGGGAAGCAAGCACAGGTGGAGAAGCAATTCTTTTCTTACAGAAATAAATTTCTTGGCAGAAAGGAGGTCCAAGATGGTGGTGTAGGAAGACTCTGAACTCAGCCTCCTTCCATGACACACAGAACCTATACCTGTGTATAGAGCACTTCCTCCTGAAGGTGAAATGAGGGCTGATTGAACAGCTTCTATACAACAAACAATTGAGGGACCACATACAGCAGAGCCGGAGGGATGAGACACTGATAATAGGACCCCATTCCCAAGGGGCCATCTGCAGTAGGAAGGGATATTACTGAGGGGGCCCACATGCAGATTTGGCTGCCCTGGGGCACAGTGAAAAAAACAGTGGTTTAAAGGGCAACTGGGGAATTGGGGGGGGGGTGGTGCATGGGCTAGATGGGTCATGGGTATTAAAGAGGGTACTTACAGTGATGAGCGCTGGGTATTGTATGTAAGTGATGCATCACTGAATTCTACTCCAGAAACCAATATTGGACTGTGTGTTAACTAATTAAAATTTAAATAAAAAATTAAGGGCAACTCAACTGTTAGTAAAGGATATCTACTTACTAACCCTAGAGCCTCTAACAAATGGGCAAGAAACTGCTTGTACTCTCTCTGGGGTTGAAGGTGCCAGTGAGAACCATTTTTTATGTTCACTTTCCATCTTGATAAACCCGATGGGAGCAGGTTCCAGGAACTCTAGCCAGCCTGGTAGGGCCACCTCAGCATGCCTGACCCCTAGGCTTTACCAACTCTAGCTGTCTCCCTAAGGTGACCCCAGTACTGCACACCCTGAGCATCCGTAGCATATACCCACCTCAGTTCCAGCTGTTGGGTAAAGGGGATCCTGGTACAATGATGAGCTCAGGGACTCCATGGCCTGTGCCCAAACCAGCCATCCTGCTAAAAGGCAGTCCCATTATAGTGTGTTCCGGGAATGCCCTCCCTCCACATTTGCTCTAGCTCTAGCCAGCCAGCCATAATTGCCCAGTGTGGCATGTTCCAGGACACCCCTGTCTTGTGTCCACTCTAGCTCCCATTGTCTTGCTATGCTGGCTTCTATATAGCATGCACTGAGACTGCCCCTTGGCCTGCATCAGATCCAGCCATCTCAGCAAGGCAAACCCAGCATGGCCTGGGACCCTCTTGCCCCACACCTGCTCCAGCTCCAGCTGGCTTGTAAAGCTGCCAGACACAGTTTACACAGGGACTTTTGGTTACCAGTGTGGGGAGGAGTTGGGGGCAGGTGGAATAGGGAAAGGGGATTAAGAAGTACACATTTCTAGTTATAAACAAATATGCCATGAGGATCTCATATACAGCACTAGAAATAGTGTGGAAATAGTGTGAATAGTATTGTAATAACTTTGGTAACAGACTTAAATTGAAATCTTCATATGAATAGCTCCTGACATCTCAGAGCTTAAAAATGGGGCCAGAAACCGAGCAAGAATTTGATCAACTGTAAGTTATTCATCAATTGTTGCCTCTTCCATTTTCTCTCTAGAGGGACAGAACTGATACTCTATTTTTAGGTTATGAAAGAAAATGTGATAGTTAGAACTTAGTAAATAGAAAGAAAAAAAACAAAAACAAAAGAAAGGCACCAGGAATTCCACCACCCAGCGATAAGTACTCTAAATATTTGTTAATACCTCCTTTGTGATATTTCTCATGCCCTAATATATGCATATATACATAAATAAATGCAATAGTTTCTAGATGCTGCCCTTTCTATTTAGGTATTCTGGCATTACACATGCAACTTAAAATACTGCACCATGTCCCTGGATTTTAAAGAAACATTCATTAGAATTATCAAGAATTAATTGCATTTCTTATTTTTGCTTTTTGAAAAAAATCTGGCATTGTAACTATTTCTGAGTTTTACCTTAGTAAAACTTAGTATATTATCCTAGATTTGTTCACTTACAGCGTTGAACCAAGTGTTGTTCATTTTCACCTCCTAAACGTGCCTGAATTTTCCCATTCTTCTTCATCTCTGTAGCCACAGACCTCTACTGGCACCTAGCTAGAATGCTCTTGTGTGAATACCAAAGATTCACTCCTCTTGCACAACAGAGCCCCATGTAGAGCTCCTCGCCGGTCTTGGTGCCTTTGTGTTGGCCACTCTGTAACAGTAACCTGATGGCTTCACGTGCATGGTCTTCTGTCTGGATCACCCAATCCTAATCAATTTCTTTTTCAACAGTGATCATTCTTGACCTCATTTCACTTTCAGATGAGTCACCTCTTTCTCTGTTCTTCCTTACTAATCCCATTAAAGGAGATGATGATTTGTATTTGACTTCAAATACAATCCATGTAAAATTGAACTCAGTTTTTCCCCCGCAAAAGTATTTCATTACAATTTTCCGCATTTCAGTTATTGGATGCTTCATCCTCCAGCTTATTCCTGCCAAAAGCACTGACTCTCCTCTTCTTCCTATTTGGACCAAGCCAGCATTGTTTTTTGCTTGGGTTACTGTACTGCCCTCCATACTAACTACCCCTCTTGCTTCTATGCTTCCCCCACCTTGCCTTCAGCCAACCCAGCCTCTGCCCCTTACCTACCCAGCCTCCTCTTCAACCCTCCAGTGGCTTCCTCTCTCACTCAGTGTCAAAGTCAATAATGGCTCACTAGCTCTGTATGATCTTCCCCTATCATCTCAGACATAGTCTTTTACTACTGTCCTCCTTGCTTTCTTCTCATTTGTCCACATTGGCCTTCTTGCTGTTTCCCCAGAAGCCAGCATGGTTCTGCCTCAGAGGCTTTGAGCTTGCTGGTTCTCTCTGCAATGCTCATTCCCCAGTTCTCTGTATGGCTGACCTGACTCACCCCCTTTAGGTCTTCACTTAAATGTTTTCTTTCTTTCTGTGATTATTTCTGTGACTTTCTCATGAAAAGCAGACTTTACTTTTTCCTTGGCCAGGCTCTGCCTTATTGGCCATTTTCTGCCTTATTTTTTCCTCATAATAATTCTTCTCAAACAATATATCACATATTATATTTATTTATTTTTATTGTCTGTCTTCTCCCACTCAAATATAAGCTCAATGAATATTTATATATTCATTATATATTTATATTTATATAAATTTATGTAAATTTTATATTTATATTCTCTATGACTTTATTCTCAATGTCTAGAATAATGCCTGATAATTAGTAGGTACTGAATAAATATTGATTGAATGTAGAAGGAAGGAAGGAGGGAAGAACGGAGGGCGGGAAGAAGAGAGAGAGGAAGGGAAGTAGGGAGGAGGGAAGGGAGGAAGGTAAGAAGAAAACAAAGTGTCTCTTTTCCTAAGGTGAAAATAGCCTTGGAGAAGTCACATGACTATATAGTTCCTAAAGAACAGGCAATTTATTAAGCATTTGTTTTTAGCTTCTCTGTTAAGACCCATTCAAAAAATACAAAGGGAAAATTAACGTACCACTAGTGGGGGAAAAAAAAACCTTTCTGTAGTTAATTATCAGTTGCAAACTTCATCTGCCCTTTTATTGATATAACTGCTCCACTGAGGTACAGTCGACATACAGTAAGCTGCACATATTTCAAATGGACAGTTTGATGAGTTTTAACGTGTACACTCTAGGGTAACTGTCACCACAACCAAGTTAGTGAACATGTCCTTACCCCAAAAAGTTTATAAAGCCTTTCTCCCACCGTTCCCTGAGCCATTGATCTTTTAGTCACTGTAGATTATTTTGGATTTTCTAGAGATTTGTAGTATACTTTTTTTCGTCTGGTCTTTATCTCTTGGTACAAAGATTTTGAGATTCATCCTAATTGTTGTATATGAGTAATTTGTTTGTTTTCATTGCTATTAATACTCCTTTATGTAGCTATATGTCAACTATATCTCAATACATTTATCTATTGATAGGCATTTGGATTGTTTGTAGTTTTTGGCTATTATAAATAAAGGTGCTGTGAAAATTCATGTGTAGATCTTTGTATGGAAATAGGCTTATAATTTCTCTTGGATAAATAAAATACCCAGGAGTGGCATAGCTGGATTATATGGTAGGTTAGTTTTATTAAGAACTGCCAATTGCTTTCCAGATTGGCGGCATAATTTTGCATTTCCACTAGCATGTATGAGAGTTCTGGTTTCTCTACATCCTCAACAATAACTGATATGGTGAGTCATCAACCAGTGTTTTTATTTTAATCATTGTAAAATATATATAATGTAAATTTAGATTGTTTACCACTTTAAATGTATAATTTAACAGCATTAATTTTATTCATATTAGTGTACAACCATTGCCACTATTGATTTCCAGAACTTTTCATTAACCCAAATAGAACTCTCTAACCATGAAGCTATAACCTCCTAGATCCCTAGCCCCTGGCAACCTTTTCTCTACTTCCTGTCTCCATGAATGGGCCTATTCTAGGAATTTCATATAAATGGAATAATATTTGTCCTTTAGTGTCACTTATTTCATTTACCACTTATGTTTCGAGTTTCATCCATGTTTGTAGCATGTATCAGAACTTTATTCCTTTTATGGCCTAATAATATTCCATTGAATGGCTCTACCATATTTTATCCATTCATTTCTTTTTTTTTAATCTTTTTTAATTGGAGTTCAATTTGCCAACATATAGCATAACACCCAGTGCTCATCCCGCCAAGTGCCCCCCTCAGTGCCCATCACCCAGTCACCCCAACCCCCTGCCCACCTCCCCTTCCACTACCCCTTGTTCATTTCCCAGAGTTAGGTGTCTCTCTTGTTTTGTCAACCTCACTGATATTTTCACTCATTTTCTCTCCTTTCCCTTTCTTGATGGACACTTGGATTGTTTCCACTTTTGGCTATTGTGAATGATGTTACAGTGCACATTGGTGTACAAGTATCTCTTTGAGCCTCTGTTTTCAGTTCTTTGGTTTTATACTTAGAAGTAGAATTGCTGGGTGATGTGGTTATTCTGTGTTTAACTATCCAAGGAATTACCAAACTCTTTTCCACAGTGGCTGCACATTTTACATTCGCACCAGCCATTGTATGAGTATTTCTTTAGTTTCTAAAGAATGAAGTATGAGTGTTTTCTTCAGTTTCTTTAGATCCTTTTCAACACTTATTATTTTCCTTTTTTTTAAAAGCCATCCTAGTAGGTGTAAAGTGGCATTTCTTTTAAGTTTTTATTTATTCATGAGAGACACACACACACACACACACACACACACACACACACACACACACAGGCAGAGACACAGGCAGAGGGAGAAGCAAGCTCCATGCAGGGAGCCTGACGTGGGACTCAGTCCCGGGACTCCAGGATCAGGCCCTGGGCCGAAGGCGGTGCTAAACCGCTGAGCCACCCAGGCAGCCCGTGAAGTGATATTTCATTGTGATTTTGGTTTCCATTTTCTTGATGATTGAAGATATTAGGCATCTTTTCATATGCTTTTTGGCCATTTGTATATATTATTTGGGTAGATTTTTTTGTTCAATTTCTTTACTCATTTTTTAAATAGGTGATTGTCTTTTGGTTTTGACTTGTAAGCATTCTATATATATTTTGGACATTAAACCTTTATTAGGTATATTATTGCAGATACTTTCTTTCATTCCCTAGGCTATCTTTTCACTTTAATCATAATGTCTTTTCATTTGCAAGTTTTTTAAATTTTCATAAAGTTGATTTAATGTTTTTTTTTCTTCTGTTGCTTGTGCTTTTGTTACCACATTTAAGAATCCATTGCCGGGACACCTGGGTGGCTCAGTTGTTGAGCGTCAGCCTTCGGCTCAGGTCATGATCCTGGAGTTCTGGGATCGAGTCCCATGTCAGACTCCCTGCATGGAGCCTGCTTCTCCCTCTGCCTGTGCCTCTGTCTCTCTCTATCTCTCTGTGTCTCTCATGAATAAATAAATAAAATCTTTAAAAAAAAAAAAAAAAAGAATCCATTGCCTAGTCCAAGGTCAGAAAGATTTACCCCCATGTTTTCTTTTAAGAATTATATGTCTGAGTCCTTATATTTAGATCATTTTGAGTTAATTTTTATACCTGGTATGAGGTAGGGGTGCAACTTTTTAGCATGGGGATATCCAGTTGTCCCAGCACATCTGTTGAAGAAACTTTTTTTCCCCCATTGAGTGGTCTTCAAAAATCATTTGACTTCATGTGTGAGGGTTTATTTCTGGGCTCTCTATTCCTTTGGTTTGTCTATCTTTATGGGAGTACTACAATGTTTTGATTGCTGTAGCTTTGTGGTAAGTTTTGAAATTAGGACATATGAGTTGTCCAGCTTCTCTATTTCATGAATTTGAGGATTGTCTTCCATTTCTGGAAAAAAAAAAAAAGGCTGTTGTGATTTTGACAGAGATTGAATTATATCTGTAGTTCACTTTGGGTAGTGCTGATGTCTTAACAATATTAAGTCTGCCAGTTCATGAACAGATGATGTCTTTTCATTTATTTAGTTAATTTCTTTCAGCCATATTTTATAGTTTTCAATGTACAAGTCTTTCACCTCCTTGGTTAAATTTATGACCAGATATTTTATCTTTTTGGATACTGTTGTAAACAGAATAGCTTTATAAATTTCCAGAGTATTCATTTTTAATGGACTGAAACAGCTGATCTTTGTGTGTTGGTCTTGTATCCTGCAACTTTGCTGAATTTATTAACTATAGTACTTTCTTCAAGATTCTTTGAGACTTTCTATATATAGCATTATATCAAATGTCAGTTTCTTAGTAGACACAGGGCTGATTAGTTATCTTTTTTTTTCTTCAGTGAGATTGGCAGTGTGTCTTTTAAGGAGTTTTTCCTTTTTCATCCAATTCGTTGAATTTATTGGCAGTGTTTGTTCATACTCTGTCCTAATATTGGTAACTTTCTCTCTCTCTCTCTCTTTCTCTCTCTCTCTGTCTCTCTTATCTGTCTGGCTAGAGGTTTATCAGTTTTATTGATGTTCTCAAAGAGAAAGTGTTTGATTTCATTGATTTTTTTTTCTGTTTTCTGTGTCATTGATTTCCAATTTGATCTTCATCACTTTGTTTTGCTCACTTTGAATTTAGTTTATTCTTCTTTTCTAATTTTTTAAGGTTAAATCTGAGATCATTGACTTGAGACCATTCTTCATTTCTAATACATGAACTTAGTGCTTTAAATTTCCTTCTATGTTCTGCTTTAAAGGAATCCTACATATTTGTGTTCTCATTTTCATTCATTACAAAAAAACTTTCCTTTTTGAATTCTTTTTGACCCATAGAAATGTGTTAATTTTGTTTTCAAATATTTGGACATTTTCCAGGGATCTTTGTTATTGATTTCTAACTTAATTCTGCAGTGGTCAGAAAACATACTTTGTATGACTTAACTATGTTAAATTTATTCATACTTATTTTATTATCTAAAATATGGTCCCTCTTTATTAAATGCTCTTTTGAGAATATTGTGAATTTTGCTTTTGTTGGGTGGAATGTTCTATAAATTTCAAGCAAGTCATTCTGTTTCATGGTGTTGTTCAAGTCTTCTGTGTCCTCGCTAACTTTATGCCTATTTCTTCTATGAATTATTGTAAAGAGCTACTGAAACCTCTGAGTATATTTGTGGATTTGTCCATTTCTCTTTGGATATCTATAAATTTTGCTTCATTTATTTTGAAAATTCATTGGGGGGGGGGTGCATTTTGACTCTTTTCTCCCTATGAGATGACCTTCCTCATCCCTGGCAATACTCTTTGAGCTAAAATTTATTCTGTCCACTCCAGCTTTCTTTTGAGTAGTTTTAACATGCCCATCCTTTATTTTTAAACCTGTGACTTTGTTTTTGATGTCCATTTTTCTTATAAACAGCATAAAGTTGGGTCTTGCCTTTTTTTAAAATACTTTTTCATAATCTCTGCCTCTGAATTATTTAAAGGTTTTGCATTTAATATGATTACTGACATACTTAAGTCTGTAACCTTGATATTTGCTTTCTCATCTTTGTTCTATTTATGTTCTCTTCTTTGTCTAATTAGCTAGAATTCTTTGTTTTGCTATTTTTATAATTACTTCAGGGTTTATAGGATACATCTTTAGTCTGTCTCAAGTGATACTATTCCACTTCACATATTTCAAAAGAACTTTGCAGTGGTATGCTTCCATTTCTTTTTTGGCAGTCTTGCAGCCTTTGTACTATTTTATGTGTATGAAATACTATAATATCTTGCTGTTCTTTGTATTTATACATATATTAAAGAGATTCATATAAATAAAGAGATTCCTGGTAGTGTGTGGTTCTTTTAGTGATGATTTTTTTCAGCTTTTGTGTATATGAAAACATCATTATATTGCTTTTTTTTTTTAAATATATCCATTTTGGATATGGATTCTAGGTTGACAGCATCTTGTCTTTCAGCGCTTTGAAGATGTTGCTCACCTGTCTTTTTGCTTACGTAGTTTCCAGTGAGAAGTCTGCCACCATCCTTATTTTTGTACCTTTGTATATAACACAGTTGTACTTAAAAAAAATTTAAAAGATTTATTTATTTATTTGAGAGAGAGAGAGTAGAGGAGGGGGCAGAGGGAAAGAATCTGAAGCAGACTCCGCACTGAGCACAGAGCCCAACATGGGTCTTGATCCCAGGACCTCAAGATCATGACTTGAACTGCAACCAAGAATCAGAGACTTAACTGACTGAGCCACCCAGGTGCCCTTATATAACACAGCTGCTCTTAAGATTTTTTCAAATTGTTGGTTTTGAGCCAATTGACTATGATGTAACATTGTAATTGCCTTTGTCATTATGAGAATTGGAATTCTTGGATCTGCAGGATTATGATTTTCATCAAGTTTGGAAACTTTTCAGCCATTAATATTCAAGTTTTTTTTTTCTCATATCTTCTCCTTCAAGAACTCCAAGTACTTCAGTATTAAGCCTCTTGAAGTTGCTCCATAAATCACTGATCTTTTTCTTTTTGATTCTTCATTTTCTCTGTATTTCAGTTTGAATGGCCTCTGTTGCTGTCTTTTAAGTTCAACTATCTTTTTGGGGCACCTGGGTGGCTCTGTCAGTTAAATGTCCAATTCTTGGTTTTGGCTCAGGTCATGATCTCAGGAGTTGTGTGATTGAGCCCTTCCTGGCTCCATGCTCAACAAGGAGTCTGCTTGAAGATGTTCTTCCTCTAACCTTCCTCCCACTCATGCATGTGTGTGCTTGCTCTCTCTCTCTGTGTGTGTGAGTGTGTGTGTCTCTTTTCCTCTCTCTCAAATAAATAAAACTTTTAAAAAATTCAAGTTCATCTTTTCTTTTGCAATTTTTAATCTGGTATTCATCTCATCTGGTTTATTATTCATCTCCAACATTATAGTTTTTATAACTAGAAGTTCAATTTGTGTCTTTTTCTAAACTTCCCCATCCCTCCTTATATTTTGATCATAGGAAATCTAGTTATAATTCCTCTTTTAATGTCATCTTCTGCTAATTCTAACATCCATATCTCTTTTGAATCAGTTTTAACTTTTTAAATTTTTCTCTTGATGGGTTTTATTATCCTGCCAGATATTTGGATTTTTCATTATTGGGTGCTGCCCCTTTTTGTGTTTTCATAAATATTCTTAAGCTTGAGTTTCCCTTGTGTATCTGAAAATGGTTTGGTTTGTTAAGTGTAATTTAAGCAGTACTCAACTAGAGCTGATTATTTTCCATTCTGAGTAGTCCACCAGTGTCCCTGAATTATGGCTTTTCCTAGTCTGCTTCCTGGGAACAGGCACTGTTGCAGGATGCGTGTGAACCCAGAATAGAGCTCCTTCTAATCCTTAGATTATTCTTGCCCATCTGTAGTCACTCTTTCACATGCATGTGTTTGTCATCTTTGCTGGATACTCAAGGGGAACTGTGTAAAGGTTTCGGGGGTTCTCTGTGCACTTCTGTCTGGTCCTCTATACTAAAGACTACAGCTCTGTACTGAAACTCTTGGGTCCAGCTCCTTCACTGGAGAAATCAGCCAATGGGGTTCCCATTCCCTCTGTCATGGCCTGTAATGTCTTTCAAAGCAGTAATCTGGGGAGAATGTAGTGATCACATCCTTTGTTTCCCTCTCAGGTGTTACTGTCCAAATGTTCAGTGTCTTGAATGTGTTTGTTCTATATATTTTGTCTATTTTTCATTATTTCTAACTGTAGATTAAGTCCAGTCTCTGTTACTAAATCTTTGTCAGCAGTTGTAGTCCTGAATTTTATGTTTTGAAATCTTTCCTTGTTGAGGCTGCTTTTCTCATCAATATTGTACTTGTCTTTCAATTCACTCAGTTATGGATGCTCAACCTCTTCTCCTAGCAAAGCACTTAGGTCTGCAAGGAGAATGCCCATGACAAGGATGGGCCTGCCTTCACAACATTTAGTCACAGGGGAGTGTTAAGTACGTAGACTGCTTTCATCCAAGCAGGGGTTAGTAAAACTCTTAGAAGTTTGATGGAAGAGAACTCAGAAGTTAAGGATAGAAGAAAATTGTTTCATGTAGAAGATGACATTTAAGAGTCCTGAAAGGTGACTCTTTGATTGACTCTATACTTTCATTAGTATAGAAAAACTTCACATTTGAATAGTACTTTACAATTGGCAGAGTTTCACACTCATTATTTCTCTTAAGGAGATATATGGACATTGGAACACTTGAAAGAACGTTCCCTGGCATAGGACACAGCTTCAATAAGAACAAGGTTTCAAGTAAGCCTTGGGTGTGTATAGAAAAGAGTGAGTTCTCCAGGTGGATTAGTGTACAGATGGAAGATGGCAGCAGGCAAAACTTCTGGAGAAAAGGTCAGTTGGGGACCATTTTGTCAAAGCAATGATGTCAGGTAGAGACATTTATACCTCATTTATTAGGGAGCAGGAGCCACTGAGTGGAGCATGGGACAAAAATGATAGAAGCCATGTGTTCTGAAATTAACTTAGAAATAGGGTATGGGGATCCCTGGGTGGCGCAGCGGTTTGGCGCCTGCCTTTGGCCCAGGGCGCGATCCTGGAGACCCGGGATCGAATCCCACGTCGGGCTCCCGGTGCATGGAGCCTGCTTCTCCCTCTGCCTATGTCTCTGCCTCTCTCTCTCTCTCTCTCTCTCTCTCTCTGTGACTATCATAAATAAATTTAAAAATTAAAAAAAAAAAGAAATAGGGTATGATAGGAATGGGGAGTGCAAAGAGAAAGTAGGGAAACAGGAGTCTGTTAACAAATGGTATCTCTTCTTCCCTCTACTTGAGCTTTTTTAAAAATTTTTTTAAACCCCTGTCATTCATATTGTTGTCTTGAAGCACACTGAGAAAAGGATTTGGTGTAAGCAATCAGTATTTCTAAGTGGAAGCCATTAGAGTCTTTTTTGAAAAATTAAAATAAGACAATTGTTGGTCCTGAGGCCATAATTAATATACATGATCACTCTCCTCTGCCACCTATTTCAGGTTCCCTCCACCTCAACCAGCCCATCTGGTCTAGGTCTGCTTGGTGGGGTGACCCAGACCCCACTGTGCCCTCTTGTTGGTGATGGTTGCTACAGCTGTGCATTCATTGCCACCAGTTATGAAAGCACCAGGGATGACCTAGCAAATTCTCTAAATTTCAAACATGCTTCTCCCTGTCCTAGTGATGTAGTGGCAACCTTCTATATTCATGATTTTCAGGAGTTCCTGAACTATGACAGATAGTAACTATGGCTTTAGGTAATGGAATGGTTTCCTAGTGGAAATTTAATTCATTCCACTCCCATTTTCCTCCTCCAGGAACCAGAACCATAGTGTAAAGGTGAAGGGACCAGAAACACTAATTCACCCATAATGATCTCTGTGATTAATAAAGGGAGGGGCCACTCTACTTCCACATCTTTTTTATTTCTTTTTTTCCTTTAATTTTATTTATTTATTCATGACACACAGAGAGACAGGCAGAGACATACACAGAGGTAGAAGCAGACTCCCTGCAGGGAGCCTAATGCAGGACTCAATCCCTGGACCCCAAGATCACGCTCTGAGCGGAAGGCAGACACTCAACCACTGAGCCACCCAGGTGCCCCTCACACCTTTTTTTATTTAAATAGGCAGTGCCAGTCATCCAAAGGGGTTGAACTCAATACTGATATGTAAGAGTTACTTTGTACCAGTTCCTCATTAGTACTCAGTACTTTTTTTTTTTATTGTAGTCATATGATGGATATGTAGAAGTATCTCATTGTAGTTTAATTTGTATTTTTCTAATTACCAAGGATATTGAACACCTTTAAATATTTTTTCTCACATAGATTCTGTCTTTTGTAACATCCCTATTCATGTCCTTTATCTAATTTTCCACTAGGTTAGCTATCTTTTTGTAATTATTTTCTAGGAATTCTTTATATACTCTCTTATCAAAGTCCTGTGCAGATATTTACTTCTATTCTGTGGCTTGCCTTTCCACCCTCTTTATGGTGTCCTTTGATGAAGGTAACTTATTAATAGTTCTATATGATAATTTATTGGTCTTTTTCTTTATGATTAATTCCTCTGGAGGCCTATTTAATAAATCTTCCCTTATTCTGGTATCATGAAGATAATTTTCTAAAAGCTTCATAGTTTTTCCTTTCACAGTTAGGACCACCTGGATTGATTGTTGTAGATGAGATTAAGTTTCATTTCCTTTCCCCATGTAAATATCCATTTATCCCCAAATCATTTATTGGAAAGATATCCTTTTCCTAGAGTTATGCCATCTTATCATAAATCAGGTGACCGTATATATTCATGACTCTGGAGGACTCCTATTCTCTTCTGTTTATTTCTCTAACCTTATACCAGTACTACAGTTTTAACTACTCTGGCTTTCTGATTAAGCCTTAATACATGGTAGAGATCTTCCTCTCACTTTGCTATTCTTTTCAAAAGTATCTGCTATTTTTGGTCATTTACCTTTCCATTTTTGGGGGGATGAACTTGTCTAGTTCCCAAAGATGTTGGGATTTTTATTGTAATGGTATTGAATATATAGGTAAGTTTGGAGAGAAAGCAGTTGATAGTTATAATTTTGAATCTCCTAAATCATAAATATATATGTTTATATTTATATATATGTATATATATATATATATATCCTCCCTTAATTGTATTTCCTTTAATTTCTCTGAATAATACTCTGTAATTTCAACATAAAGAACTTGAACATTCTTGTTAGATTTATTCCTACAAAATGATTTTGTAAGCTTGTTATGTGTATATAAATGTAATATGTATGTGCATTTTCAAAGCAGTAAATGTAATATACACACACATGCACACATATATATGTATGCATGTATGTATATTTGCATATACAATCTATAGAAATATGGTAGATGATCTTATATCCAGAAATCTAAACCCATTTATTAATTCTGACAAGTTTTATGAAGGCTTATTTGAGATTTTTTACATATATAGTCATTTTGTTTGCAAATGATGATGGCATTATTTCTACTTTTTCAATTATAGTTTTGGTTCTTTTTCTTACTCAGTTGCAATGGCAAGAACCTCCAATTCAGTCTTGAATAGAAACGATGATATCAGTTATTCTGTCCCTGATACCAATCTTTTTTTTTTTTAGGGGGGAAGGGACAGTGGGGCCCAGCATGAAGCCCGAAGTGGGCCTCAATCACATGACCCTGAGATCATGACCTGAGCTGATCAAGATGGATGCTTACCTGACTAAGCCACCTAGACACCCCAAATACAAATCTTAAAGGGAAAAATTTGAACATTTTACCATTATATACTATATTTCATTAGGCTATAGCTGAATATATTTTACAGACTAAGGATGATCCCTTTTTTTTTTTCTTCTTCCCTAGCAAGGAAGCATTATCATGAAGAGATGTTTAATTGTATTAAATGTATTTTCTGCTTCAGTTGAGGTGATCAAATGATTTATTTTTTTCCTTTTGGGGTTATATGGCTTATTACACTGATTTTTTTTTTACCAACTTTGAATTCTTGGATTGCATCCACTTTCTAATATATTGTCTTTTAATATATAGCTGGGCTTAGTTTGCTAATGTTTTATTAAGAATATTTTCATAAATGAGGTAAGCTTGTAATTTTGTTTTTAAAATGTTTTTAGGTTTTTATATCAAGTTCATATTGGCTTCATACAACATTCATAAATTTCAAACCTAATATATTTAGTAAAATTAATTGGTAACAATGAATTTGAAATTTTCTTTGAGGAAAGAATTAAGTGATCTTTCAATTTATTTAAAGTTAAATAACTAGGGCAGCCTGGGTGGCTCAGCGGGTTAGCGCCACCTTGGGCCCAGGGCCTGATCCTGGAGACCCGGGATTGAGTCCCACCTCAGGCTCCTGCAGGGAGCCTACTTCTCCCTCTGCCTGTGTCTCTGCCTCTCTCTCTCTCTCTGTATCTCATGAATAAATAAATAAAATCTTTAAAAAATAAAAATTAAAAAAATAAAGGTAAATAACTATAAAGTGTATCTTTTTACTGTAAATTATAATAATTTGTATTTCTCTAGTAATCCTTTTTAAATTTTCAAATTTATTGGCATATAATTATTCATATAATACTCTTAACTTTTTAATAGTTATAGATAGAATCTATAGTAATATCTTCTTTTTTATTTCAGTTGCTTATCATTTGTAGTCATTTTTTTCAAGCTCTGCCTTTCTAGGGTGGGTTAGTTGTTATATTTGGTTTTTTTCTTGGGTTATTTTATTATTCCTTTAACTTTTTTTTAGATTTCATTTACTGTGTTCTCATTTTGAAACAAATGCCTACTTTGTTAAATTTATCATTTAATATTTTGATATATGCAAATAGGCTCTTAATTTCCCTAAAAGCAAGCACTATCCCACAGATTGATACATATTCTATTTAATATAATTTTCATAAATACATGTCCCAGTTTGTCTTGTGACTTTTTTCTTTGACCCTTTAGAATTGTATTCCATAATTTCAGAGCAAATGGGTTTTTAAAAAAATTTTCTTATTTTTTTAATTCTAGTTTAATTAAGTTCTATATGAATTATGTTTTTGAAATTGATTACTTGCTTTATGGCTCAGAATATGATCCGTATTTCTAAATGTTGTGAGTGCCCTTGAAAAGACTATCCTATAGTTGTTGAGTACAGTTTTTATATCTGTCCATCAGGTTAAATTTGTTAAAAGTGATGTTCAAATTTTCTGTACCTTTCTGGTTGTTTTGACTATTTGTTCTACCAAATAATAAGAAAGGATAGTAAAATCCCCTGATTAAGATTGTGGATTTCATTGTGTCTCATACGTTTCCATTAATTTTTGCAAGCTATAATTTGAAGTTATTAGAAGATGTAAATTTAGAAGTATTTTTATTTTCCTTTATTTATAATTTAAATTTTACTTAGTTAACATACAGTGTAATATTAGTTTCTGAAGTAGAATTCAGTGATTCAGTAGTTATTTACAACACCCAGTATTCATCACAAAAAGTGCCCTCCTTGGGGCAGCCGGGGTGGCTCAGCGGTTTAGTGCCACCTTCATCCCAGGGTGTGATCCTGGAGATCTGGGATCGAGTCCCACATCAGGCTCCTTGCCTGGAGCCTGCATCTCCCTCTGCCTGTGTCTCTGCTCCCCCCTTCTGTGTCTCTCATAAATAAATAAATAAAATCTTAAAAAAAAGGGACCTCCTTAGTACCTTTCATGCAGCTATCCCATCCCCCCACCTTCTTCCCTCCATCCACCCTTAGTTTGTTCTCTATTGTTAAGAGTCTTTTATGATTTATTTCTCTCTCTCCCATTCTCTTCCCTTCCCATATGTTCATCTATTTTGTTTTTTTAAATTCCATAGATGAGTGAGATCATATGGTATGTGTCTTTCTCAGACTTATTTCACTTAACATAATATACTCTGGCTCCATTCATGTCTTTGCAAATGACAAGATTTTGCTCTTTGATGGCTGAGTAATATTCCAGTGTGTGTGTGTCTGTGTGTGTGTGTGTGTGTGTGTGTGTGTGTACACACTACATCTTATTTATCTGTTCATCAGTCTATGGACATTTGGGCTCTCTCCATAGTTTGGCAGTTGTTGATAATGCTGCTATAAACATAAGGCTGTGTGTACCCCTTCGAATCTGTATGTTTGTATTCTTTGGTTAAATATCTAGTAGCGCAATTCCTGGGTTGTAGAGTAGCTCTATTTTTAATGTTTTGAGGAACCTCCATACTGTTCTCCAGAGTGACTGCACCAGTTTGCATTCCCACCAACAATGCAAGAATGTTCCCCTTTCTCCACATTCTCACCAACACCTGTTGTTTATTGTGTTGTTAATTTTAGCTATTCTGACAGGTACAAGGTAGTATATCATCATGGTTTGGTTTGTATCTCCCTGATAATGTATGATGTTGAGCATCTTTTCATGTGTCTGCTAGTCATCTGGGTATCTTCTTTGGATAAGTGTCTATTCATGTCTTCTGCCCATTTGTAACTAGATTATTTGTTTTTTGGATGTTGAGTATGATAAGTTCTTCGTAGATTTTAGATACTAGCCCTTTATATGATATGTTGTTTGCAGATATCTTCTCTCATTCTGTAGGTTGCCTATTTTTGTTGACTGTTTCCTTTGTTGTGCAGAAGCTTTTATCTTGATGAAGTCCCAATAGTTCATTTTTACTTTTGTTTCCCTTGTCTCTGACAACGTGTTTAATAAGAAGTTGCTATGGCTGAGGTTAAAGAGGTTTTGGCCTGTGTTCTCTCCTCTAGGGTTTTGATGGTTTCCTGTCTCACAGTTAGGTCTTTCATCCATTTTGAATTTATTTTTGTGTATGATGTAAGAAAGTGGCCCCATTTCATTCTTCTGAATGTGGCTATCTAGTTTTCCTAACACAATTTATTAAAGAGACTGTTTTTTTTCCATTGGATATTCTTTCTTGTTTTGTCAAAGATTAGTTGACCTTAGATAGAGTTGTGGGTCCATTTCTGGATTCTCTGTGCTGTTCCATTGATCTATGAGTCTGTTTTTGTGCCAGTACCACACTGTCTTAATGATTACAGCTTTGTAATATAGCTTGAAGTCGGGGATTGTAATACCTCTAGCTTTGTTTTTCTTTTTCAGGATTGCTTTGCCTATCAGGATCTTTTGTGGTTCCATACAAATTTTAGGATTGTTTATTCAAGCTCAGTGAAAAATGGTGGTGGTACTTTGATAGCAATTGCATTGTAGATTACTTTGGGTAGTATAAACATTTTAACAGTGTTTGTTCTTCTAGTCCATGAGCACGGAATGCATTTCCATTTCCTTGGATCCTCTTCGATTTCTTTAATCAGTGTTCTGTAGTTTTCAGAGTATAGATCTTTTACCTCTTTAGTTAGGTTTATTACTAGGTATCATATTGGTTTTGGTGCAGTTGCAAATGGGAGGAATCTATTCCTTGATTTCTTTTTCTGCTTCATTATTGGTGTATAGAAATGCCAGATTTCTGTATGTTCAATTTATATCCTGTGACTTTGCTGAGTTCATGAATTAGTTCTGTTAGTTTTTGGTGGAATCTTTCAGGTTTTCTATACAGAGTATCATGTCATCTGCAAATATTGAAGGTTTGACCTCTTAATTATTACTGATTTGGATGCCTTTTATTTCTTTTTGTTTTCTGATTGCTGAGGGCAAGACTCCTAGTACTGTGTTGAATAACAGTGGTGAGAGTGGACGTCCCTGTTGTGTTCCTGATCTTAGGGGAAAGACTCTCAGTTTTTCCCCCACAGGATGTTATTAGCTATGGGTCTTTTGTATATGGCCTTTAAGATGTTGATTTATTTTTCTAGTGAATAAAACTTTTTGTCATTTCATATTAACCCTTTTTATATATAGAAATGCTTTTTGATTTAAAAATACTTTGGCTAATATTAATACAGGTATACTAGGTTTCTTTGTGTTAGTCTTTGTCAGATAAGCCCTTTTGTCTTTTCACGTTGTTCTTTGGTTTTTTTTTTTTATATTTTTAGAAATATTTTTAAGTTTTTAGGTTTATTTCTGATAAGCCTCATTTTGTTGTTGTTTTTTTAATTCTGACAGTCTTTATTTTCACTTCATGATTCTATTTGATTTACTTTTAATGTTAATATTGGTATATTTGAGTAGGAAGCTTCTTTCATTTTTGTTTTTCTGGCTGGTTTGTTTCTCTTTTTCTGTCCATGTTTGCCTTCTTTTCTTTTATATTTTTGCCTTCTTTTAGATCAAGAGATTATTCTTCCTTTACTCTCTTCTCTCTTTTATTTTTTAGGATTTTATTTACTTATTCATGAGAGGCACAGAGAGAGGCAGAGACATAGGCAGGGGGAGAAGCAGGCTCTTCGCAGGGAACCCAATGTGAGACTTGATCCCGACAGGATCATGCCCTGAGCGGAAGGCAGATGCTCAACCACTGAGCCACCCAGGCGTCCCCCACTCTTTTACTCTCATTGTAGTTGTTACATTAGTGATTACAACATGCATCTTTGACTTATCCATATCTAATACGCATTAATTTTTGTTTTCCTAGATAATGCAAGGACTTTAAAAAAAATTCTTTTTTATTCCCTAACTTAATATGCTCTTGTAGTCATGTGTCATAATTGTAGCTGTTTTTGAACCCCCTAAGACATCATCATTATTTAAGACAACACACATTCATATTTACCCTCATAATTGGCCATTTTTGTTGCTCTTTATTCTTTTCTGCTTCTTACCATTTGGTCAGAGCCATTTTTCCTTCTCTTTGGAGAACACTATTTAGTCTTTTGTTTTAGTATTTAGTTCTGTTTTACCAGTATCAAATGCTCTCAATTTCCTTTTAAGATTTCATTTTTGGTTTTCAGCATTTTCATGTCATGTGCTTAGGTAAAATTTCCCTCTATTTATCCCATTTCAGGTTTTTGGATCTGTGAGTAGGTGCTTTTTTAATCAGATATTCTCAGCTATTACTTCTTCAAATATTGGTCCTGCATAATTCTTTCTCTTCTTCATATCTGGGGCTCCAGAAATGTATGTACTGGCCTTTCCTCTCAGTCTTCTCTGTCTTTTGCCCCCTCTGCTGTGTTTCCCACATTTTGGTCTCCCTGTGCTTTATTCTAAACAATTTTTCTGACCTTTCTTCTAGTTTAATAGTTTTTTTTTTTTCTTCAGGTTACCAAATATGCTATTAAACCATTCATTCAGTTTGCAATTTGATTTTTTTCAGGTCTAATTTTTTTGTTTTGTTTTGAGGGGAGGTTGTTGGTTTGTTTTGTTTTGTTTTTTCCAAACTTCTCAGGTCACATTTTAAGGTTTCTGACTCTTCCAAAATATCTTTAGCTTCCTGATCATGGCAAGCATGTATTACCATACATACAGTTATTATCATAACTTAAAGTTCCTATAAGCCTATTCCTATTCTTATTTGCGTTGGTTCTTTTTGCATGATGCCTTATTTCTTCTTGTGCCTATCTTTGAGTACATGTATGAAGTTTTACGTGGAAATTTGTTGTTGTTTTTAAAGATTTATTTATTTATTAGAGAGCAAGAGAGTGGGGGGAGGGACAGAGGGAGAGAATAATCTTCACAGGGACTGTCTGCTGAGTGTAGAGTTTATGTGGGGCTCAATCCCAATCAAGTCATGACCTGACCCAAAACCAAGAATTGGACGTTTAACTGACTGAGCAATCCAAGCACTCTGGAAATTTATGTTTTTTATAAATAATGTGAAGCCTAGGATTACTTTTTTTTTTTTTTTCATTAAGAAAGGACTTTTGTTCATTTTGTTCCGGTATCTGTAGGTTCTAGCAATCCAGAATTGCTTTCATCCAATTTTAGGGGTAGAGATATTCTGAGTCACCCAATTGATTTTAAGCTTGGGTGGCAGTTTCTACAAAGGCTCACTCTTTTAGTTCACTCTTTCTTTGCAGTTCAGTTGTTCATGGTCCTCTAAAAAGGCATAGCTGTTTATCAATCAGGCCCTTCTGTTGGTGAGTTCAATGGGAGGCAGAATAATAACCCTTAGAAGCTGGCAGTGTCTTAACTCTCCGAACCTGAGAATAGGTAATATTACATGACAAAGGGAAATATAATCAAGGTCCTTGAGGTAGATTATTCCTAATTATCCTGAATTATTGAGGTGGGCCTAGTATCATCACAAGAGGCTTTGGAGGCAGAAGAAAGAGTACACAGTGATACAGTGTAAAAAAGACTTGGTTTCCCTGCTGCTAACTTTGAAAATGAAAGGAGCCCTAAGTCCAGGAGTATGGGCTGCCTCTGGAAGCTGGAAAAAGCAAGGCAATGGATTCTCTCTTGCAACCTTTGGAAGGAATGCATCACTTTTAGCCCAGTGAGACCTATTTCCAACCTTTGACCTCTAGAACTGTCACATATTTACATCATTTTAAGCCACCAAGTTTATAGTAATTTGTTATGGCAGCAATAGGAAGCTAGTTGAGGTTCTAAAACATTTTCTCTAATTTTGCTCAATTTCTGAACTACCTCTTTCAGAAACTGTAGACTACTGTGAGAGAAAAGAGGCCCCATGGAGCCTGCTTCTCCCTCTGCCTGTGTCTCTGCCTCTCTCTCTCTGTGTGTGTGTGTGTGTGTGTGTGTGTGACTATCATACATAAATAAAAATTTTAAAAAAAGAAAAGAAAAGAGGCCCCAAAGATCAGTCTCAACTCCCTGGACTTTTTGTCTTTATTGAATCTTGGTTTGATTATTCTTTACCTTCTTGTTAAATTGCTGGTACCTTTGTGAAGGTGTTTATAATATTTCCCCAATATTTCTTTTTGCTGTCAAGCTGATGTTTGGTCCCAATTGCGTAGTCCTTAATGCTGGACAATCTTCCTTTTGAATCTGAGGACTGAGCTAATCTGGTTGTGCTTTAGCATTCACAATCCTGCTGTCATTTTGGTCTCGGAGTCATTCCCTAGGGTAATGCAAGGACTTCTTCACTGACCTCTTCTTTTTTAAGTCTTCCATCCTGATTTTATTCTTAACAGTAGCTGTATGACTTTTTCCTACATGGTTACCACTGGGACTCGCCCTCAGAGGTTACTTCATTATAGATGTCTCTAGTTCTTTCTGTGCTGCCTGGTGAGAGGAGAGCACCTTATCTCCAGTTAGGATGTCTGTTTAGTGATCCCCAAAACTTGATGGGTTTATACCCACAGCCCTGTCTTTGCAAATTCTATTATGCCCACCTGTAGTGATGGAAGAAGGACAAAGAGGTTCATGGCTATGAGACAGGCTGACTTGTAACCTAGCAGTGCAAATTTAGCTCAGCAGCATTGCTATAGACATATTGTGTACAGTGGCACCTTGTTAGATCAAGTACAGATTCTTTTAAGAGGGCTATTTTAAAATACAACTCTCATTTAGGTTTTGAAGTTGGTTTTCTATAAAACAACTCCTGCTGCTTGCTGTCTGGTTGCATAGCCTGTCCTTAGATACTCTTAACGCATTTGATAAAAGAAAACGTGGAGCTCTGCTGGCAATCACAGCCCATGAAGGCAGCAAGAAGCATTTGTAGCTGTGAGAGAAAGAAAGTGTTTTGATTTTGAGAAGTTAGGCTCAAACCCAGAACTCTGGGCCTTTGAATTTTGCCACCATCTAAACTAAACCTTGAGGGCTTTTTGAGTATGAAACAGCAAGGAGGCAAGGAACAAAGGATGAAAAGGCAGGGAAAGGAAGGGAGGGGTTGCTCCTCCACTTTCAAGTCAGAGTCAAAGAGGATAAGGCTGGCTTTCTACTTTCAAACAAAGAGAGGGCCACCTGATTCTTGTAGTTAGGACAGGAAAATTTGCAATTAGAAAAAGAAGGCAGCAAATTAGATACCCCTTGATCAGTTTTTGTATGCACTGTCAAAAGCTTTGAGCTTCCAGAAGCCTCCTGTAAGGCTTGCTGAGGCCCTTATGCCCCTCCCATGGTCCTTCCTAGTCAGCTTTGTTTCCCTAGAGAGGACGGTGGCAGCAGGAAGGAGTGTGGCAGTTATTAGAGAAACTGTCATGAGTTGCACTACATCCAGTGCTTCATCATGGGCTACGGCACCAGCCTACCTAAGCACTTCTATATTTAGGACACATTGGATAACAGTCACAACTACTGCAACCATAGAGTAAATGGTTATTTAAATGTGTTTTATGATCATTTGTATCAAGGCATAAACTCCCAGTGAAACAATGAGTCTATGAAAGTGATTAGAAGAGAGATTACTTTGATTTAAGGCTCCTTAAATGTTTGATATCTCCTGCTACCAGTGCCAGAATGCCTACAATTTCATTGAGACTTTTATTTTTTGATTGATTAAATACCGACTGTGTGCCAAGGGGACACATTGGTGGACAAGACAGACTATTTCTTTCCCATTTCAGGTTAACTATTTGAAAATATATTTATTTGGCAATACAACGTTTGTAGTAAGTAAGTAAATTCATTCATTCATTCATCTGCTTCTGCAGTATTGGGCTATCCACCTTCCTTTGAATTCCACAGCACTGAAAGCTATGTGGTAAATACAAATTGGATTAAAAATGCAGAACAAAAGTTAGAGTAATTATTCCATTAATGTAGGGTAAAATGCTTTGCCTAAGTTAATTCAGATACTGTCCACCCTTTGTTAATAAATAAGCAGCTAGATTAAAGACTGTGAAGAAATTCTTTTACATTGCTACTAAATGAAATGCATTTGTACCAGAGAGGGACTGAGTTTCTGAAATACAGAGAAGCCCTACCAGCCTCTTAGCATCAGATGAGGGAACACCAGGCAGGAAGAGGTTCTAGGCCCCAAGAGCCCAGCATGGAACGCTAGGTCTATTTGGAAATTTGTAGTATATGAGATCCTTGCAAAATAAGCACCCATCCCCCTGGGCCATGTGTACATCAGGCTCTGTACTAGTCTGGAGGGGATAAAGGTCCTGTTCTCAGAGAACCAGAAGTCTAGCGAGGCATGGATGAAGTCAGCAAGCTCAAAGCAATGGCACCTGCCTATCCTACCTAGGGCAGGAGGCTGTCACTTCTTGAAATGCAGGAGGCAGTTAAGCAAGTGGAGGAGTGTGGGAGGGCGAAGGAAGCCATGCAGAAAGGTCTGAGCCTCTCCAGGACATCCCAAGTGGCAGGAATAGGAGGTGGGAGGGGTGGCAGCCAATCCTGGGCAGAGCCTGGCTGCTGTATTGGATGTGAATTTCATTCTGTATGGCAGCAGCTAATACAGAGTAATCGGCCTTTGTAAAAGTTTTTTGTAAAGATGTATTTATTTTATATATATAGAGAGAGTGTGAGTGCATGTTGGGGGGGGGGCGCGTTGCAGAAAGAAAGGGGAGGAAGAGAAGCAGACTCCCCCCTGAGTGGGGAGCCTGACTTGGGGCTGAGTCTCACTACCCTGAGATCATGACCTGAACCAGAAACAAGACTTGGATGCTCAACCAGTTGAGCCACCCAGGTGCCCTGGGTAATTAGCATTTGAAGGCCAATGTGGGGTGGTGATGTTGAGGCTGGAAGTAGAGGGAAAATCCTGAGTCCCTTGTAACCAGGAGCATCATGACAGATGGCACAAAGGACATTTTCAGGACAGAAGGAACATAGGAGTTCTCTGTGTCTTGTCACTGCTTGTTGCTCTCTGTACATTCTCTCACCAGGCTTCTTTGGCACCATGTCATCCAGAGACCAAGACAGACAGCCTCACTCTGAAATCTGTACATGGAGAGCTGGTGGGGTCTCTGGAAAATGTGCTTATCCCATTTTCAAAGCAGTGTCAACTGGTTCATTTCACTCTTCTTATGATAAAATATAATTGTGTCTACTTTAATGGACTGAAAATATTCTTTTAGATATCACTGCTTATGTTTTAGGGTGGAGGAAGTGCACTTTCACTTTTACTAAACAGGAATTCATTTAGTGCAAATGTGAACTATAAGATTGGTAACAGAGTATCCCCCGTGAACCAAGCCTTCCATTTAGTGAATAGTCTGGGTGCTGCTCAATTAGGCGTCATGCCTCCCCCATGTGGTTGAACAGGGGGACACAGCACCTGCAGAGAGAGATACCTGCATGGGGGTGGTTGCTGAGCATAAGGGTGAGGTGAGCACTGGGCATCTGAAGGAGGGACCATTTCCTGGAGTGACTTGGTTCATAATGCTCTTGGCTGCTGCAGTTTTGAACAAAAATGCAAGTTCAAGGGCAGAACTCTCTCTCTCGTATCACTACTCTGCCTCCTCCTTTTCAGGTAAGATCAAATCCCTTTGTCTAAGAAGTTGGAGAAATATTCAGAGTATAGCAGCAGAAAGTATGAGCATTTTATTTCCAGTAAGGTACTTGTTTGGAATGTCATCAGCTACGCTTGGCCTGAGATGTTCAGCATGCTGTGGTGGTGCTGGAGAGGGCCAGCAGCTTCAGTGTGAGGACCTGCATGTACAAGAGCACTCTTATAGGTAATGATGCTTCTGCAGCACCTCCCAGGACTGAGGCTGTCACAAGCATGGCAGTGAATGAGAATCACCTCTGCATTCTGTGGAATTGTTGATTTGTAGGGCTCCTGAGACCTTGGAGATCCAAGTCTGAAAGCTCTCTCTTGACTTGTTAAAAGGCTCATATCTATTAGACTGCAGAACAAGGGCTAATCCCAAGCCTCCTGATTTTCTTTACTCCATTTTTGAGTGAACTCTGGGAGCTCCACATCTACAGGCATTGCCAAAGATGGGAAGGAGGTGGCTATCAGCAATCAGACCAAGATATATTTAATTGGAAGCATGTTTTTAAAAATATTAAAACTTGAAGATACGTCTAAATATCTTTGAAATTTTCTGTAGAATTAATTATACACTTTCTGGCTTGTTAAACATAGTGTCATCTTTTCCTGGTAAAGCAGAATAGTCTCAGTGTCAGTGGCTGAGCTGGATGTCTGGGAGGCTGAGGAACTGCCGTCAGTTACTTGAAGGCCTCTTGACCTTGGGCATGACCTTAGGAATGGTCCTTCATCACCCTAAATTAAAGGTGGCATGAAAATCAACCCTGTCATGAATGGTGGTGAATAGCACTTAGCACAAGGCCTGATGTTTAGCAAGCTATCAAAAAATTGTAATTGGTGATGCAGATGTTATGGTGCAGTTGTGCCTCCAAGAATTACTTACACAACATGGTGCTTTCCATATTTTTATTGAAATCCCTGGGTTTCTGGGCTGTGTTCTACTTGATGAGTAATTCGTTTCATCATAGTCAATTCTCAATGTATGTTTATATATGCTTTTTTTAAAAAAAAACTTTTTGTCATGATAAAGTATATAAAACAGTTTATCATTGTAACCATTTTAAGTGTATAGTTCTGTGGCATTAATTTTATTCACATTGTTGTGCAACTGTTATTATCAGCTACACTTTCCTCTTCTCCAACTATGTATCTGGATATTTTTTTTAATGGAATTAGCAAGCTCAGAATGGAAGGGTGGGCTGGCATCCTTTTACTCTGTCCATGCTCCAGGTGGCAGGGTTGGCAAAAGTTTGGTGGCTGATGGTGCTGAAGGCATGACCTTGAGGCCGGTTTGAAATGAAGCAGATGGGTAGATGAGTGAATGGGGAGATAATATATTTATTAAATGGGATATTATTATGTTGTTAGTTTACTCAGAAACAATCAATATAACTAGAATTTTCCCATCTAAAAAGTGTGCTCTGGATGTGAAATCTCTTTTAAGTGAGAATCTTAAAGGTGGTCTCTATATTAGTGTGCTAGGGCTGCCATAACAAAATACCATAGACTTAAGTGGCTTAAACAACAGAATTTCACTTCCCGGCTTCCAGAACTATAAGAACTGTAACCCACTTCCACAGGGTTGGTTTCTCTGAGAAACCCCTCCTTGGCCACATCTTTTTCTTTTTATGATTGTCCTTCAGTTTGTGTCTTTTTCCAAATTTCCTCTCATGAGGATACCAGTCAAATTATATTAGGGGTCACCCTAATGACCTCATTTTAACTTAATGATCTCCTTAAAGATACTATGTCAAATATGGTCACGTTATGAGGTTCTGGGGGTTAGGACTTCAACATATGAATTCTGGGGTGTGGGCAGGGATAATGGTGGTTACACAATCCAATTATCACAATCTCTGAAGATCCCTCCAATTCTAAAAATCCTCAAAATTCTCCCCAATTCCAGATGAGGCAGATGAAACCAGGTAACCTGTGCCCTGGACGTATACATTCCCCAAGGCACATTGTTATTGATGGAACATTAAGAATGCAGCGCTGAAATCCAGAGATGGAATGTCCTACCATTTCTGAGCCGCTCACATTACATTTTTTTTAGAGAGAAAGAATAACAAACAGAGATAGTATTTTAAGTGCACCCTCCTTGTCTGCCAAGAATAATCCTGCGTGCTGTGGAACTCAGGCCCTTCGTGGCTATCCTTGATACTGCACCTGCAGATATCTGCCTTGGAAAAGGCAACCAACTGGCTTCAAGATATTTCACATGGCTTTAAATGAACACAAGGCAGCTTGAAACATAGCCTCACTCTAGAAATAGAGCCAGAGGCCATTTCAGTTCACGGGGAGCAGGGCTGATGGCTAATTTAACTTCAAGATGAGCCTTTTAAAATGGCATTTTAATTTCAACTATTGAATTAAGCTACTATTATCCAGTGAGTTCTCTTTTTAATCTACACGATGCACTGGAAAACAGTAAGAACTGACATTTGAATAATTACCTTTATGGCTGTATTCTGTGCTGGAAACTACACTGTTGTGGTAGAGTAATAATCACCTGGGGTGGTATTAACAGTGTATATGCCATTGCTGTGATTTTTAACCACTTGCACTTTTTTTGATGGATTTACTTGTGTGAGCAAAGGCAGTTCAATTTTTCACCATGTTGTGACAGTTAGTAGAGAAAAGACAATGACAAGCCTGAGCAGTGAGAGCTAATTTTTTAAAGAATTCATTAATGATAGTTATTTATACTAAAGGTCTATTCCCTGCACTTCCCTCTGGTTTTCTTCCTCCCCTCTCCCTCCCCTCTACTTCTCTCTACTCCTGATCTGGTCATATAGTTTATGACACTGTTACATCTCTCAGTGGCAGAATTCTCAATTATAGACTTTGTAGTGAGCTGCCATTTTTCATCAAGTAGAATAATAAAGAAATTATTGGCTTACACTTTGGTTTTTTAAATGTATTTCATTAAGTATCTATGCAAAATTTTTAGTGCACATTGGGGAAATGTCATTTTATTGTAAGTTCCTATTTTCCAGATGGAATTTGCTTCTTTAAATCTGTATAGGAAATTGGAAGATGCTGGTCTGTTTCAAAATAGTCATTTATCCCTTTCAATCATTAGTGGCTTCCTTTGTGGTTATCTCATATTCTCTTATTTTCATTAGAGCAATAATCCTTTCCAGCTCACTTACTCACCAGTACTGTTCTACTAATTGCTATTACATTCTATAATGATCAGTTATCATTCAGTATAAAAATGAGAAAGCATGAGCTAAGCTCTGAGTGCATATTGGCATTCTGCAGAAGGTTATTGCAGAGGGTTATTGGGCAGACTCCTTCCATGAAATTTCCCTGCCCCACGAGGATGTGAAACAGAAGAGTAAGTGCCTTTTAGAATGCAATAGTCTGAGCCCAGATTTCGCCCCACGAGGATGTGAAACAGAAGAGTAAGTGCCTTTTAGAATGCAATAGTCTGAGCCCAGATTTCTCTAATATATGCATGCTTTTGTTATAGGTCTCCGAATTTAATCCTTTGATGTTCACCAGTGTAATCGAGTGTGAGAAGCCAAACAACGACCTGACTAGGTTTCGTGGTTGCATGTGAGTATTATACATATGCTTGATCTTGCTCTTACACACACACACACACACACACAAATATATAGGATATATATAGTATATATAATATGTACATAATACTGTATATATTATATATATACGATATATATATACATACACATCTACATGTACATATCTATATACACATAGTTCAAAAATATACATTTAATATTCTTTGCCACATTGTGTAGCCTTTTAGGAATGCTGCCCATATCTGAACTTTCTTGGTTGCTTATTGGACTGGTTTGTAAGATCCTGTCAGCAATAGAAACTTGCCCACACTACCTGTGATGAATAATTACTGCTTTTCCTTCTGCTAGCTGGGCCTGGAAAGTTGAGGGGAACAAGGGAAGTATGGTTGACTACACATGGCCCCACTAAATGGAAGCATGCAGGCCACTCAGGAGGAGCCTGTGTGGAAGCACACTCATTCGTTCACTTAGGTACTCAGTCACCAAGTATTTGTTGAGTCTCTGCTGCATGATAGGCCCTGTTGTGGAGGGGCTCTGAGAGTAATGCAGTGAACTGAATAGTGGAAAAAAAAAATGCTGCCTTCGTGTTTATTTCATTCTAGTTAGGAGAAAAGAGGGACAATAAACAACCAAAGTAAGTAGAATATATATAAGTGTCAAATAGTTTAATCCCTTGCTCCAAAATGGAAAGACAAAAAAGGTAGATAAATGACATAGGATTGGCATATGTTGGTACCTGCTGAAGCTGGGATGTGGGTACATGGGAAATATATATGCTAGTCTCTCTACTTTCATACTTATTTGGAAGTTTTAATTATAATTGTGGGGTGTGTGTGTGTGTGTGTGTGTGTGTGTAGTCATTTGGCTTCCAGGAAAAGAAAACGGGAGAGAAGAGGGAGTGTCAGCATGGAGTTGCTGAGTTGGGTGCCAGACCTGTTGGCAGCAGCCTCACAGAGAATGAATGTGTGTGCAAGAACATGAAGGACTTCAGGTTTGACCTACCCTAACTTGCTGGGTAATCTCTGGGCCTTACTCTGCTCTCCCAGTTCTCTTGTGTGGAGAATTTTTTTTTTTAAGATTTTATTTGTTTATTCATAAAAAACACAGAGAGAGGCAGAGACATAGAGGGAAAAAGCAGGCTCCTTGCAGGGAGCCCAATGTGGGACTCGCTCCCAAGACCCCAGGATCATGACCTGAGCCAAAGGTAGATGCTCACTTGAGCCTCCCAAGTGCCCCTTATGTGGAGAATTTGACGCCTTCTCTCTGCCAGCTTTCCTGCTTGACATGTGAGCTGACCAGTCTACTGCTTAATGGTCCAGGCACAGAGTGGTCCCCCACAGAATATGGGGTGAGGCAGGATATTCTGTTTCTCGAAGTGCATTCCATTTCTAAGACCTTTCAGTGTATGTTTGAATCTTTGGGTTCACTGGCACATCCAGCATTGTTGCATGTACCCCATATACAGTCAACTTCCTGTCATACTACAGGGTGATCAGTGAATGAAAAGTGTTAGTAAAGAGTAAAATGTGTGTGCTGCCAAGAGATGACCCAGTCACCCAGTGAAATCGCTGATCCATGCCTGAAGATCAGAACTTGGACAATGTTAGATCACCCCTTAACGGAACCAGTTAAAAGAGGATAAAACTTGTTAAGAAAAATGTTAAAATATAGTGTATAAAATATAGGAGAATACTTAACTACTCATATGTAACTGGCTACTATAGATTTTCCCCTGACCCATAGCCCTCCGGGCCATCTTCTGTAGGCCCACAGCCCCGTTGTCCCCCAGACTTCACACATGGCACCATTCTCAGCACCACTGTGAATCTCCAGGACCACATCAGCTAAATGGAGCAGATGCTGGGTTTCCAAAGACCCTGAAATAACCATCTTGAAGGGTGGCAAAGGCATCTTCTAAGGGGAATATTCTATGCACGTTTTTGCTTATGAGGTAATTTGGGGTGGTTGACTCTACCAAAGACAATGAATAAACACCCTTCACCAAAGACTATACTCCTCTCTTATGGTCTGTCTTCTCTTCTGTGGGAGTTCCTCCAAAGACCCTAAAAGATGCACTGCTCCCATGCTCTGATGACTCTTCTCATACTTTTGTTGCCTGCTCTTGGGTTGGGTTAACATTGAAAGAGACTGAACCCTAAGACAGCAGCTCTGAGTCCTGCCCTCTAGGAACTACTTTGTCATTGGGATTTAAACAAGTCCAGTTCAGTGCTGAGGCTGGTAGGAGCCCACATTTTCTAGCTAGATAACCTTGGGCAATCTAGTTAACTTTACCCCCTCGAGCCCTTGGTGCAAAGTTTTAGTTTAATACACGGATAGCTTTCAATGCATGCTTAATTAATATTTGCCACTATTATGGTCATTGCTGCTATTGTTAATACTACTGTTACAGATAATACCATAGAGCAAGGAGGTAAAAGGATCAGGATAGAGGTAAAGGTGAGAACACAAATGTGTCCAGGGGAGGGAGGTCCAGTTTAAAGGGGAGGGTGATTTGTCTACAGTATGTGTATTAGAAGAAGCCATAGAAGGAAGGAAGATTGAGTTTTGAGGTTTCCTGAATTTGAGGAGCTGGTAAGTGCCTCAGATGGAGTGAACCAGGACTTTAGGGTGCTAAAGTATGAGCTAAAGATATGGATTTGAGGACCCTCTGCCTCGAGGTCATGTATGAATTCAGGGAAGGGGCCCAGGAACGTGGGACGGAAGGCTTGGGAAAAAAGGAAAGGAATAAAGACCGTAACCCCACAATTAGAAGCAAGCATCCTTGGGTGTGATAGGGGTGTGGTTACAAAGGCAATGTACAATAGTGGAGGCATAGCAAGGACATTTGGAAGATCTGCATGCCACACTCCAGTGGTAATGTAAGGAACGGGAAGGCCACACCATTGGAGCATAGACCAAGTGGGGCAGAGTCCAGATTGCAGGAGATAGAAGAGGACTTCTATTTTTTCACTACTCTTTCTAGAAATGTGGCATAAAAGGAGGAACAGCTCCAGAGATGAAAGCCTCAAAGAAAGGGGAAGTACTTTTATTAGGAAAAGAGAAGATAACAAAAAGCCAGGCTGGTAGAAATCTCCATGTGGGCAATGATAACTTTCAGGTGTGAGGAGTTAGTGGTCAATGAAGGGTGGCATCCCCTTTCAGGTGTGAGGAGTTAGTCATCAATGAAGGGTAGCATATCCATGTGCTGACTGGCTCCTTCCTTCCTTCCAGTACCTGCACCACCTCCATGCCCATCCCTTAGCTGATTTAGCACCCCTGCTGTAGTTTTTTAATATAGGTAAGGTTTGGTGGGGTCCAGAGTGAATGGCCAAAAAAGAATTCTTGAGACATCTTCCGTGCAAAATGGTGGTTTTGTTAAAGCATGGGACAGGACCCATAGGCAGAAAGAGCTGCTGCTCCCTGCAGCCCCTGGATTATGAGGAACAGTTGATTATATACTTTGGGGTTGGGGAAAGTAAAGATTAGGGAAATTTCAGAAGGATTTCCATATGCTGAAAGATGACTCAGGAAACCTGAGGCCTTGCTATTGTCAAAGCAAGATGGTTTTTCCCTCTAGCAAGGCATTAACGTTAAGACAATTGGGAGCTTCCTGGAGGAATTTATACTCTGCCTGCCTCAAGTATTTGTAAATGAGCTGCAGGTTATGAGGACATTTGATTTTATCTATATTTCCTCTGCCTTTGTTTCCCACATCACCCCAGCCACTTTTTTTGGAAGATGGCATCTTGTGCCCCACAGCCTGACAGGCTTACTCAGCTTCTCCAACAGATGCCTCCAGCAAATGTTCCCTAACATGGATGGGCCTCTCTCCCAGCAAGCAAGCTCAGACAGGTCTCTGGAGGTGGGGCACAGGTGACTGTGTGTTGAAGTTTCTCCTTCTGGTGCCTCTGTGGTGCAAGCCAGCATGAGGAGCCCTCCTCCAGGAAGAGTTGAAGGGAGAGGAGGGCAGGTAAGTGGAGTGTTAGGGGAGGGGCCTCTTCACACCAGAGTCCTGTTTGGGGCAGAGAGAAGGGAGTCCCCAGTTCCCATACTGGTCCTTATTATGCTCATGGGTGGGGCTAACTTGGGTGGTAGCCCTGCAGTGTAGACACAGGGAGCAGTAGATGAGCAGCCAGTTCTCTGGTTTGCTGGCTTGCTGGATTTCATCACCTGCGGAGGGTGGCCTCCCTTCAGCCTTGCCTCCGCTACTGTCCTGTAGCCTCACGCCAGCCAAGGAGCCCAGGCCAAGCCCAGCCACCATTGTACCAGTAGGTTTCATTGCTATTTGGTACAGCCAATCTGAACTCAAAACTTTAGCCACTTGCATTTAGACCTCAGCTTAGGTTTATAGAAAGAAGAAATCTGAATTCCAGCTTTGTCCACTCGCTGGGCAGGTTATTCTGGCATTTCTCAATGTGGCTTCCTCCGAATGCTGGAGATATAGTGGCTGACATGAGAATAGAGGGAAAGAATATGGGTGGAGCATGAGGTGAATTAGAACACATCATGTAAGAGAGCGGTGTTAGCCATGGTATGTAGGATTAAATGACTTAAATAGGAATGTCTTTCAAGACTGAAAGTACATTAGTGATTGCCAGGGTTTGGGAGTGGGAGGGGGATGGGGAGTGACTGCCATTGGGCATGAGGTTTCTTTTGGGGGTGATGAAAATATTCTAAAACTAGCTGATAGTGACAGCTGCGCAACTCTGTGAATATACAAAAAAAAAAAAAAGACAACAACAATAAAATGCTCATCCATACACTTTAAATGGGTAGATTTTTTGGTATGTGAAATGTATCCTCAAGCTGCTAAAATAAACAAAGTGTCAGGAGCTCCATTATTGAAGTGCACCTTAGTGCTCACCGATGTATAACACAATCCCAAAGTTAAGCACTAATGAAATCCTGACTGTTCTCCACCCCTGCCGGTGCCCTCTCCCTAACCTAAGGCCCCAAGAGGCCCCTGTGAATGGAGAGGTGCCCTGTCCCAGCAACTCAGGGCACCCTGCTCAGCTGTGGTTAGTCAACTTCGTGGCATAGAGTGGGTGATCTTTGAAGCCACCAATCAATCAAACATTTTCATTTACCTTTAGAAATAAAGCAGAGAGCCTGGTTGGTTTAGTCTGGTTTAAAATTCCATTTCAAATTAAAACCCCACGTTCCATTTCTAATCCCAGAGTCTTCCACAGACTAAGTCCTGAGCTCCCTCCCCACATGCTGGTGGGAGCCTTATGTGACCACATAGGGCTGAGAACCTGTCATTGCCTTCCTGGGTGTGTTTGTTGGGATAGCCTCCCTGCCCTGCAAATGATACACTCCATCACCACTGTCATCCTGTAATAGATAATAGCATTAGGACCTGGTACAGGAAAGCCTTCATTGCTCCTCACCCCTCCAGCCCAGTGTCTGGATAGAGCTTTGTGTGAGCTTATGTCCACGATGTACTCACTACCAATGACCAGGCATTAAGATGTACTATAGCTATACCACCTGGACTCATTAAAACTGGGAAATGTTTATTTTACCTTGACCCCTTTAGTGGACATACTTACATCTCAAGAAAGTCCATCATTGGCACAAAACACACAATTGGATTATTTCTGCATGTACATTAGAGAAACCTACTATCTCAAAGGAAATTCCGGGGTGCCTGGGTGGCTCAGTCAGTTAAGCGTCTGCCTTCAGCTCAGGTCAGGATCTCAGGGTCCTGGGATCGAGCCCCGCATGGGGCTCCTTGCTCCATGGGAAGCCTGCTTCTTCTCCCTCTCTCTCTCTGCCTGCCACTCCCCCTGCTTTTGTGCTCTTTCTCTCTCTGTCAAATAAATGAAATCTTAAAAAAAAGGGAAATTCTGCCCAGGGTTCAGCCATGGAAGGAATTGTCTATTATTTCTTTCTCCCTACCTCTGTCACTTACACAATAGAAGTTTATTATCTCACATTTCTGGAGGCTTGAAGTTTGAGTGTCAGCAGGACTGGTTTCTCCTGAGGTCTTTCTCATTGGTGTGCAGATGACCATCCTCTCCCTGTGTCTTCACATGGTCTTAACCTCTCTGCTTGTCTATCTCTGTGTCCCAATTTTTCTTTATACGGATACCAATCATGGAGTTATAGCCCATCCATATGACCTCATTTTGACTTAATTACCTTTTTAAAGACTCTGTATAAATGTCACTTTTGAGGGGATTAGGACTTCAACAAATGAATACCAGGGCAGAGAGCACATGTCAGCCCATAACAAAGAAGTAGGTGTTGGGAACAACTAGGTGGGGAACATCTTCCTAGAATCAGGCCTCATACCTGCTTGGCCCTGGGCCTATTCTGCCAAGTCCAAGGACTTCAGCTTTCCCCTTGTTCTTCAGCTTTCCCCTTGTTCTTCAGCTACCCCGCTAGAGCTTGGCCTGCCTTGCTCCACCTCCTAACACAGGGGTCATTCACTCAAGAAAGGCCATTCATATCCATGTGCTGACTGTCCTTGTGGTAGTAGTCCTGATAGATCTATGCACCTGCTGGTAACCAGTTCTGGTCTGGCTTAGTGTAATTAGAAAGCACAGTATCACTCAAAAAGTGTGTGTTATGTCAACGAAAGCTTAATACAAACTATTTTTCTTGTTTCTATAGAGTTCACCTTTTATTCTGAATGAGCATGACTGGAACTTTGATTGAAACTGGTTTTTTTTTTTTTTTTTTTTTTTTACTATTATCCCTCAGAAATAGTTTCTATGTCCAGCTATTACCAAGAAAACTGTGGCCTTAGGCATCCTCTCCTTCCAGACGTGGGAATGGTGTTTTGTGTGTACCATCTTATGCATGCTGGTGTCTTGATGCATTAGCCAAAAATAAATCTTTTCTAAAGCAAAACCTGTTCTGGAATTTCCAAAGGGGGGCATTTACACAGTGTTGTTTGAACCCCCTGCCCCCATGTTCCTTTGCATGCTTTCTGCAGAATAATTAATGCTGTATCGTTTAAATAACAGGCTTGTGGAAAGTGCATCTCCCTAGCCTGCATTTTGGTTTTGTCTTTATGATTTAGCCTCTCTTCTTCACCAGAAAAATATATTCATTTCCCTGGTTGTAAATAACATGGGTTGTGTCTGAGATTGAATGGTAGCCCTACCCCTTATGCCAGTTACCAGGGTCCAGATGTGGCAGGAAATATTGTTTCCCCAGAAACCTTGTGTGCGTCCTCTGATCTTATACTCCCCAGACCATATCTACTCTCCATGTCAGTGACACTGTGTTAGGAGTTGGTGTGAGGGAAAATGCCTGCAGGTGTCCTTGGTGAGCTTTAAGAACCACAGAGGAGTTTGGGTTATGTGTGTGTGGGAGGGGTGAGGAGGCTGTCTACTGATGATGTGGGAAGCTGGCTTTTCTGAAGTCAGCTTTGGAGGCACTGTCTGATGTAGCTTAGGCTGGGCCCCTGCTCTAGTTTTGGAAACCTCCCAAGCCTCCCCTTGGTGTTCATCAGGCTCCAGGACCAAATCTGTCCCAATGTGATCCTAGCGTGGGGTGATTCTGGTCAGCATGGATGATGATAAGGCCATCTTTAGTGGATCAAGAGGACAAGTTTGAAAACCAGTGGCTTAAACATGGACTATCCCTCTGGCTCAAAACAGCAAGGAAACCCAGTTTCTAAAATGGAATTTACCACATTTCAAATGTAATACATTAATATTTCTAATAACATAGTGACTTTTTGTAAGAGAGATGTAGAAAATGTTGCTGAAACCAATACCATCCCCTTTTCTAAATCTGTTGCATTTCTATACACCAATAATGAAAAAGCAGAAAGAGAAATTAAGAAAACAATCCCATTAACAACTGCATCAAAAACAACAAGATACCTAGGAATAAACCTAACCAAAGAGGTAAGATATCTGTACTCAGAAAATTATAAAACACTGATAAAGAAATTGAAGAGGACACAAAGAAATGGAAAAGCATTCCATGTTCATGGATTGGAAGAACATCTGTTGTTAACAAAATATCTATATTACCCAAAGCGATTACACAGTTAATGTAATCCCTATCAGAATACCAACAGGAGTTTTAACAGAGCGAGAACAAACAGTACTAAAATTTATATGGAACACAAAAGACCCCAAATAGCCAATGCAATCTTGAAAAAAGAAGAGTAAAACTGGAGACATCACAATTCTAGACTAGTTATATTACAGAGCTGTAGTGATCAAGACAGTAGGGTACTAGCACAAAAACAGACACATAGGTCAATGGAACAAAATAGAAAACCCTGAAACAAACCCACAACTATATAGTCAATTAATCTTTGACACAGAAGGGAAGAATATCCAATGGAAAAAAAAAAGACAATTTTCTCAAAAAAATTGTATTGGGAAAATTGGACAGTAACATGCAGAAGATTGAAACTGGATAACTTTCTTACACCATACACAAAAATAAATTCAAAATGGATGAAAGACCTAAATGTAAGATAGGAAACCATTAAAATCCTAGAGGGGAACACGGGCGGTAACCTTTTTGGCATCCGCTGTAGCAACTTCTTACTAAATACATCTCCTAGTGCAAGGGAAACAAAACTAAAAATGAACTATTAGGACTTTGTCAAGATAAAAAGCTTCACAGCAAAGGAAACAATCAACAAAACTAAAAGGCAGCCTGTGGGATAGAAGAAGATATTTGTGAATGACATATCTGATAGTGTTAGTATCCACAATCTATAGGGAACTTACCAACTCAACACCAAAAAAACAAAAATCCAGTCAAGAAATGAGCAGAAAACATAAACAGACATTTCTCCAAAGAAAACATACAAATGGCCAACAGACACGTGAAAAAAATGCACTTCTCTCTCTCTCTTTCTCTTTCTCTCTCTCAAGTAAATAAAATCTTTTTTAAAAGATCCTAAAATTTGCATGGAACCATAAAAGACCCTGAATAGGCAAAGCAATCCTGAAAAAGAAAAACAAAGCTGGAAGCATTACAATTCCGGATTTCAAGGTGTATTGCAAAGCTGTAACCAACAAGACAGTATGGTACTGGCACAAAAACAGACACATAGATCAGGGAACAGAATTAGAAAACCCAGAAATGGACCCTGAACTCTGTGGTCAACTAATCTTTGACAAAGGAGGAAAGAATATCCAGCAGAAAGAAGTCTCTTTAATAAATAGTGTTAGGAAAATTGTACAGCCACATTCAGATAAATGAAATGGGGCCACATTCTTTACACCATACACAAAAATAAATTCAAAATGGTTGAAAGCCCTGAATGTGAGACAAGAAACCATCAAAACCCTAGAGGAGAACACAGGCAGAAACCTCTTTGACCTCAACCATAGCAACTTCTTATTAAACACGTTGTCAGAGACAAGGGAAACAAAAGCAAAAATGAACTATTGGGACTTCATCAAGATAAAAACTTCTGCACAATAAAGGAAACAGTCAACAAAACCAAAAGGCAGCCTGCAGAATGGGAGGGAGAAAATAATTGCAAATAATATATCACACAAAGGGCTATAACCAAAATCTGTAAAGAACGTATCAAAGTTAACACCCAGAAAACCAACCTAGCTACCAAATGGGCAGAATATATGAATAGACACTTAATCCAAAGAAGATACCCAGATGACTAGCAGACACATGAAAAGATGCTCAACATCATACATTATCAGGGAGATACAAACCAAACCATGATTATATACTACCTCATACCTGTTGAAATAGTTAAAATTAACAACACAAGAAACAACAGGTGTTGGTGAGGTTGTGGAGAAAGGGAAACCCTCTTGCACTGTTGGTGGGAATGTAAACTTGTGCAGTCACTCTGGAGAACAGTAGGGAGGTTCCTCAATACATTAAAAATAGAGCTACCCTATGACTCAGCAATTGTACTACTAGGTATTTATTCAAAAAATGTAAAAAATACTAATTCAGGGATCCCTGGGTGGCGCAGCGGTTTGGCGCCTGCCTTTGGCCCAGGGCGCGATCCTGGAGACCCAGGATCGAATCCCACGTCGGGCTCCCGGTGCATGGAGCCTGCTTCTCCCTCTGCCTGTGTCTCTGCCTCTCTCTCTCACTGTGTGCCTATCATAAATAAATAAAAAAAAATTTAAAAAAAAAAAACTAATTCAAAGGGATAGCAGCATTATCTACAACAGCCAAACTGTAGGAACAGCCCAAGCCCCCATTGACTGATGAATGGATAAAGATGTGGGATAGATAGATACAGATATATACACAAACATACACATATATACATATGTGTATATGTATATATAATGGAATATTTACTCAACCATAAAAATAATAAAATCTTGCCATTTGCAATGATATGGATGGAACTAGAAGATATTATGGTAAGTGAAATAAGTCAGAGAAAGACAAATACCATATGATTTGACTTATGTATGGGATTTAAGAAACAAAACAAATGAGCATAGGGAAAAAAAAGAGACAAACCGAGAAACAGACTCTTAACTATAGGAACAAACTGATGGTTACCAGAGGGGAGGTTGGGGTGGGGGAGGGGAGAGGGAATGAGTTAAATAGGTGCTGGGGATTAAGAGTGCACTTATGATGAGCAGAGGGTGTTATATGGAAGTGCTGAGTCAGTATATCATAGACTTGAAAGTAATATTACACTGTATGTTAACTGTAATTTAAATAAAAACTTAAAGAAAGATCTGTGTATTTGTGACAACACAAGGTACTGATGAGGAGCAGTGTTCTCTATGATGAGCAGGAAATGGGCATGAGACCACCTAGCAACCTTCCCTGGCCAAATTCTGAGTCTCACAGTTCCCAGGTCTGTCCTTTCTAGCTGTGGTCTGTCCTTGTGATAAAAACAAGCCTGTAATGCTGACACCAATTCTGACATGTGGGTTTTTCCTACACGGTCAAGCAATTCTGTGACACCAGCTAGGTGTCCTCTAATTTAACTCAATTCTGACACTAGTTGGAGACAGCATCAGACCCCAGAGGTTAAAGCTCAATCCCACAAGACTTCCTCATTTAAAATGCCAACTACAAGTCCAGATTGTCACCTGTCCTTCTAAGTGATCAGCTATAAATCAGAGGTTCCCACAATTCCCTTTTCAGTTTCAATTAATTTGCTAGAGCATCTCATAGAACTCAGGAAACAATTTGCTTGCTGTTTACCAGTTTATTATAAAATGATATGATAAAGAATACAGGTAAACATACAGAAATGGAAGAGATGCATAGAGCAAGATATATGGGAAGGGGTGCAGAGTTTCTGTGCCCTCTCTGAACATACTACTCTTCCAGCACCTCCATGTTCACCAACCCAGAAGTTCTTTGAACCCCATTCTATTGGGATTGTATGGAAGCTTCATCACATAGGCATGATCAATTATGAACTTAATTTCCAGTCCCTCTCTACGCTAGAGAATGGAAGGTGAGGCTGAAAACTAAGTTTCTAGTCATGGCTTGGTCTTTCTGGTGACAGTCCCCACCCAGGAGCCCACCTAGAGTGGCTTCATTAGAACAAAAGACACTACTATCACCCAGGAAATTAAAAAGGATTTAGTATCCTGTGTCAGGAAAAACTGGGTTCAGAGGCCAAACATTAGAACAAAAGATGCTTCTAGTGCTTTTATCACTTAGGAAATTACAAGAGTTTTAGGAGTCCTATGCTGGGAACTGGGGTCAAAGATTAAGTACTAGAATGAAAGATCCTCCTAGCAGCCACACTTAGAAGGGTTTTAGGAGCCCTCTGTCAGGAACCAGGGCACAGACATATCTATCTTACTATTTCGCAAAGCCCTTGGACAAAATAAACAAACATCAGTTTGTTGAGATACTTGTAGAAGCCCAGTTACTAGTGAGCACCAGCTCCCTCTCAGCTATCGCAGAGACCCACGGAGACAAGCAGCCCACTGCTAGGGTTCCCCGTTCCCCTTCCTAGTGTCCAGACCTTGAGGAAGAAGGCCTCCTTAAGACCCAAGGTGCACTAAGCATCCACATAACGCATGCCACTTTTTCCTTTGATAGCATACACGACAATGGGAAAAAGGCCGGGCTGTATAAGGAAAACCTGCTGCTGCGAGGATGTACCATCAGAAACACAGAAGCTGTTGTTGGCATCGTCATCTATGCAGGTAGGCATGGCTATGGCACATACGGTCTGTAACACAGCTGGCTTGCCACCTGTGCTGTGTGCTCTTGAATGTTGCTTCTTGTTCTTTTTTTTCTTTTTTTTTTTTTTCTGATTATAAAAGCACATAGCCATTGTAAAAATTTAGAAAACTACAAAAACAGAAGAAAGCAAAATTTCTAACAGTATCTCAACCAAAAGTGTTCTCTCTTAGCATCTTAGCTTATTTCTTTCCATTGTTTTTTCCATGATTCTTACATAGTTAGGGTTAAGTTCATACCCTGTCTTTTTGACTGAGCATATCCTGTAAGTATGATTGGATGGCAGCACTGTTCTTCAGTCCCTGTGTCAGGGTGCTCTGTCAATTCACTGTTGGGCATCGATTTACTGCGCCCCTCATGCTCCCCTTCCAGGACATGAAACGAAGGCCCTGCTGAATAACAGTGGGCCCCGCTACAAGCGCAGCCAGCTTGAGAGGCAGATGAACTGTGACGTGCTCTGGTGTGTCCTCCTCCTCATTTGTATGTCTCTGTTTTCCGCGGTCGGTAAGTCTCCTTCATGGGTCATGAATAAGGGGGCACTATTGGAATCCTCCAGGTGAGCCCAGTGGGCTGCTGACGATTCATTTTGACCAGCACTCTAAAGTTAAAAAACACATTTGTCATCCACTTAGACTCAAGAGCTGCTTGCATCAGCACAGACCATATTGGAGATGCCTAGATGAATGAGCTTGACAAAGTACTGTTATTTTTCAAATTTGCAACTTCTTGAATGAAAGAATGTTTTAATCACACCAGTAATGATGATTCCAGCAGAAGTATTAGTAACATGGTGATAAACTGAGAATAATATAGCAGGAGAAGCACAAATGCTACTAATGAGAACTCTAAGAGAAAAGGGAAAAAAAAAAGTGTTTGGGTCCTAAGAAGGTGCTAGCACTTAGATTGCACATGAGCTCTGGGCTCTCAGACTTTGATGGCCTCCAGACCTGGCATGCTGCCCTGGAATGCCTTGCAGGGAACTGTGTTCAGCCTCCAGGTAAATGGTCTTCACCACATCTCCTGCACAGCTACCATTGTGAAGCAGTGCAGATGGGTGTGATATGGTCTCGGAGCTCAGTGCTAAAAGACATGGTGTATGGAACACGAAAAGGGCTTCTGTTATCAGATAGTTGTGGGACTTAGTTGATGAAATAATGTGCTTGGCTTCTGAGAGTCCCTGATAGGTGCGATTTAAGTCTATAGCAAGGGTTGATAATGGGCAGTATCTGGGGCTGACTGATGAAACTGGTATTTTGTGAGGCACACACTGGGAGATTACTTTTTGGGGATTTCCTGTCAGTAGCTGCCAGCACATACCCAATTTCTGCCTCATGACCAGTGTGCTTTTCAGTGCCAACAATGGGAAATGCCCAATGTGAGGAAGAGTCCAAGAACCAGTACCTTCCAGCAGTCGGATTGTGGGTGCCAATAGTATGTGCCATGTGCTTTTGCTTTCTTATGTGGCAAGGCAAGCTAATGAGGCACGAAGTGCCTGTGTTCATAGTCATAGTTTTGCTTTTATTTGCACAAGCAGTGTCTTATTTTTTCATTGGATGAATGGTATATCTTTTTGAATGTTGCTGTAGGACATGGACTGTGGGTACAGCGGTATCAGGAGAAAAAATCATTATTTGATGTCCCTGAGTCTGACGGCAGCTCTTTATCCCCGGTCACAGCAGCAGTTTACTCATTTTTGACAATGATAATAATTCTGCAGGTAACAGTACTAAGTACCATACAATTAATTGCTTTACTCTTCTGGTAAGAACTTAAAGTCATCATACTCTGCTAAGAATGTCCTATAAATTTTGCATCTGGGAGGACCACAGGTGTACCTGCCTAGTGTGCTGCTTCTTACTTTTCCACCTAACTTATCTGTAGGGTCTTTTTTGGGTACTTTTCAAGTTAACATTCTCCTTTGCTGTCCCTAAGATTCTTAGGGCTTGCGGGGTTGGTTTTTGGATTATTGTGTTTGTTATATTTTTCCATTCAGTTCCTTCTTTAAAAAAAAACACTATATTTTGATATAATTTTAAGATTTACAAATAAGTTGCAAAAGATAGTATGGAGACTTCCCATGTGTCTCATACCCAGAGTCCCCTAATGTGAACATATTACATTACTGTGGTGCGTTGTCAAAACCAAGAAGCCAACTTTAGTACTTTGCAATGAACTAAATTCTAGATGTCATTTGTTTTTTTACTAGTCTTTCCACTTGTTCCAAGGTTCAATTCAGGATATCACACTGCATTTTGCAGCATTGGTTTTTATTATTTTTATTAGTATTACCATTAGTATCGTTAGTTCACGATACCTCATGTACAGTCCCCCATCACTAACTGAATCTATGCCCAAAGGGCTTGTTTGAGAGTAGAGAAGGGGCAATGATTGTCATCCTAGGAACAAAGTGTAAACAGAGGACGTCTGCTTAGTCTTTGCCTATGAGGGGAACTCTGCTGTCTTTTATCACATCTATTTCATACGACAGGAGCTTTCAAAATTAGTCTTTTTTATGAATGTACATTTCGTTCTAGCTTTGTAGTAGTAGTAGTAGCACTACAGTAGGGGTAGTAGGTGTGCACCAACATAAAGTTACCGGGAGAACCCAGTTAGTCTGTCTGGATATGATATTCTGAGCCCATGAGTATCAGTTCAATACCATTATTCAAAAAAGATTTAAACATTAACTTTATGAAGATTATCTTATATTGTCAATGTCTGTGAATATTCTTGTCAGAGCCTTCTTCCCTTTGCTATGTATTGTACAAGATCACAAAAATTGTCCTGCAACACAAACAGTCTCTGGAAAGACTGTCTCTCCTGAACTGTGGGGTTGTGTCCACAGAATGGGCATCTCTTGTTGCCGGGAGCCCTGGGAGAGCCTTGGGGCTGAGTGCAGCTGTGGTGCGAGGTGACTTTGCTTATGAGGACTCTGACTCTGTGCCATGTGTTTTTTTTCTCTTTCTTTCTCCTCTTTCCTTTCCTAGCTTCTCTCAAGCACAACTTAGTAATACGAAAATGCTTGCTTCTATCCAAGCCATGGTTACCATTCTTCCAGACACGATAGTGGATTTCTGCTCTGCAGTGACACCATAGGCTGTCCTATTTTAAACTCTTTGCCAATATCCTAATACTTTTCCAATACTGACTCTAAACCAACCTTTTAAGCTCTTAAAGGTACAGTATATAGTCCCTACTTATTTGTGGTTGTAGTCATTTGAATAGTTTGGACTATTTCTACAGCTCCCTAGTTCTCATCATTGTTCTTCTATATGCCTTATGTCTTCTAGGTTTTGATTCCAATTTCCTTATATGTTTCCATTGAAATTGTTAAAGTATGCCAGGTGTACTTCATTAATCAGGACATAGAGTTGTATGACGAAGAAACAGACTCACAGCTGCAGTGTCGAGCTCTGAACATCACGGAAGACTTAGGACAGATACAGTATATCTTCTCAGATAAAACTGGCACTTTAACTGAAAATAAGATGGTTTTCCGAAGATGCACTGTGTCTGGCATAGAATATTCCCATGATGCAAATGGTGAGTCTGAGGGTAGGGACTCCCAGTCTTGGCTGGACAGAGCTGCTATGTCAAAGCTGCATTCACATGTGCCTGTGTGCATGCGCATGTGTGCACACAGACACACCAGCTTCAGGGATTGCTGATTTTTGAGAGAGAATAAAACATGGGCTGTCAGAGCAATTCAGGAAACTGAAGCTGGGTGGCATTTATAGAATTCCCTGTTGCTGACAACGCCCTATTCACTGCAGTGTCTTGTGTGGTGGGCATCTGCTTAAATAGTCATTTTCTGCCAGACAATAGAAGCAGGAAGGATATTCTTGAGGAACTCACTTTTGAAGCACCCAGTCTCTGCCACACCAAGAAATGATGAGATATTTTTTTGTTACCCATCAGTCTTCTTACAGCTGAAATTTCTCAGAAGGGCATTGGACAATTCATGATGCATTCTTTCCCTTAGAAAGTGTTCATGGAAGCAGAAAAGAAATGTCACTCCCTTTTGAATTTTGTAGGTGGTCATTCCTCCCACCTCTCCTTTCCTTATCCTTTGCTGCCTCTGTCCTCCCTGAACCCATAGGGGAGCTATCCACTTCATAAGTGGAGGGTATGGTGAGAACTATCTACCCTCCTGAGCCAGAAGAGGGCACCGTGGTAAGTGTCCTGGTGGCACAATAGGATTTGTAGTAGTAGTAGTAGCACTACAGTAGGGGTAGTAGGTGTGCACCAACATAAAGTTACCGGGAGAACCCAGTTAGTCTGTCTGGATATGATATTCTGAGCCCATGAATATCAGTTCAATACCATTATTCAAAAAAGATTTAAACATTAACTTTATGGTACCTTTGAGAGGCGCACCAGCCAGGACTTCCTCTCCTTCTTGTAACAGCATCTGAGAACATGAAAGGAGTCTTGTCACAGGAATAGAAGCAAATATAGAACAGGAGTCAGTACATGGGCATCATTAGGAAGCTTTTATTTAGGGGGGTATAGTGGGATAGATCTTTTAGAAGCATGGGATTTTTGCAAGTTTCATAAAACCAAGCTTTAGGATATCCACTAAGGCCCTTTGTGTAAAATGAAAGTAATCATATTAAACAGAAGACATAGGAACTTATCCACTCAGTTTATTGCTGGTCAGAAGCTGCTACATCATTGTAGACCATATACACATCAGCAGTGCTCTGAAAGATTGCTACTTTTAGGCTAACATTTGACTACTGCTTCAGGAGGGTGGGACAGACAGGTGTATCCTTGGAGAGGTTGACACCAAGCTCTAAACGCACAAGCCAGAAGTTTGACAGCACTGTGTCTGGGCTTTGTTCTTCTTTGCTTTCCATTCACCACCAAGCTGGGACTTATATCAGCCAGGAGTGGGTGGAATGGGCAGAAGATTTACTTCTAGGGTGAGGCACCCCCTGAGTTGAATCCTGGTATTGGCAATTATTTGGCCTTATGACCATGGGTGACTTTCCTTGCCTTATCTCTGTTTTTCTCATCCCAAAAGAAAAGTCTTACTGATGAAAGATACTGAATATAAGGCCTGGCTCACAGGACAGACCAACGCCACAGGCATGCCCAGATTGGAGAGCCCTTCTTACCCCCTCATGCAGGCCACCTTGTGTTGAGATACCTTGTGCTCACACCCAGCACTGAACTTGCCCTTGAAGTTCTTAGTAATTGCTTGTTTTGAATGAATAATCCTCATGAATAGTCTCCTTGCTTGTCTATGATGAAACCAGCTGAACTAACTGGGCAAAGCCAGACAGATGTGTTTGGAGACATCCTTTAGCAAGAAATAGTGCAGATGTACTTCATGTGATTCACTGAATGGCCACTTGGCCACAAGGACTTTTGCTGGACTGTGCCCCCTTGAGGGTTCAAGCATAGAATACAGTCAAAGTAGTCTTTAGTGGAGCTTTGCCTGCTGGCTCTGTATCCTGGTGGCATTTATCCACCCTGTGCAACCACAAGGACTGTTAGCCTCCCTGATGCATAGAGCTTCATCCGTATAGGGTGAATGCAGATGATCCCCACCCCCTGCCTGGCCCTGAACAAGGATCCTCCATGGAAAAGCACCATCAGCACATCCTGAGAACCAGTACTTTTGTGTGATTACAGGGCAGATGTTTAATATGTGATCTGTCCTGACAGCCCCACAGAGCCAAGTGGCCCCATGACCCCAGGATAAAGCACAAAGCCTGGAGCCTAGCTACTCTGGGGACTAGGCCTTCACTGTGTCCCTGCCTTCATCTCCCTGCTATCTGCTGCCCAGACCCCATTCATCACTCCTCGAGTCACCTGAAGAGAGAGGCCAAATATGAATCTATATCTGTCCACTCCTTACTTGTTTATGGAATGGGATGGCCACTGTGCCAAAATGCACTGGACCTGAGCTTGGGCATCACATTGACCTGGATGTCATCTCCACCCTCTTGAGTCCTATGCACTTAGCAAGTTCTTTAAGTTTTCTGTGAGTCAGTCTGCTCATCTGTGCAGTGTTGTTGAGAATGTCAACCTCATCAGATTGACTGTAGGTACAGATAACTGAGAACAGCATCCATCTCTCAGTGGAAATTCTCAATAAAGTGGCCTTGCCTTTAAAAAAGCTACAGTGGCAAGTGCTCTGAGTCAGCTTCCATTTTCCTAGCCTCCCTGTGACATGTCACCCCATGTCCCTCTGCCCACAGCCCAGCGTCTGGCCAGGTACCAGGAGGCAGACTCAGAGGAGGAAGAGGCAGTGTCCAAAGGAGGCTCACTGCCTCAGCGTGGCAGCATTGGGAGCCACCAGAGTGTTCGTATCATGCACAGGAGCCAGAGCACCAAGTCACATCGGCGCACAGGCAGCCGGGCTGAGGCCAAGTGGGCCAGCATGCTGTCCAAGCACACGGCCTTCAGCAGCCCTATGGTGAGTCCCACTCAGAGGACAGCAGCTGCCCCATGCTGGGGTAGCACCACCTTTCCTTGCCCTGTCACTTAGCTCCATTCATCAAAAGTATCCGAATGTAACAATAGAAATGAGCTGTGGTTGGGGGGTTAGCTCTCCTCAGTTAACAGAACTTTTGTGGCCAACACCTTCTCCCCACAGTGCTGTATCTTTTCTAAAACACTGACATGGCCCCTTTGACATGGCCTCTAAGAATGGGGGATTGCCAGTGAACTACCCAGGTGGATGACGGAGAGGAAGTTTGTCCTGCCAAGTGAAATAAATAAAGCTTCAGAGCAAGATGACAACTGTGAAAAAGCAAAGCCAAGTGGAAAAAAAAAAGTTTTCATTAGATGAGCCTAAATCCAATAATTTCTTTCTTCCTTGCCTTGGCTGCTGCCCAAACATTTATGGACCATTCTGATCAGTCAGGGAAATTTCCAGAAGTGAGTGAATGACCATCTCTAAAAAATCCTTTCGCTTCTAAAATGATTTAAGAGCAGAGAGAGAGAATCCATTTTGATCACTCTGTGGTGGCCTCATTCTCTTATGTCCTTTGAAACCCATATAGAGGCTACCTAATATTACCTTATGGTCATGACTGGTGGGTTTTTATAAAAGCATTTGGGAAGGAGGCCTCTCACACTTGATAGGAGGGAAACTGTGTTGGACTAAGCTTTTCTGACATTGATTTAACAATATGAGTCCAAGAGTATTTGAAATATTCAAACTTTCTGACCTAGGAATTTAGTGATTCAATCAAAGATTTCTGTGCATAGAAGTTTACTAGTAGAAAAAAATGTATTCAGTGATCAAAGAACGGCCAAATGAATCATAGCATGCCTATTTTGAAATTGTTAAAAGTTGTATTTTCAAATGATCCTAAAAAGGCTGGAAAGTTCAAAGTGCACATGACTGTTGAACAACACAGATTTGAACTGTGCAGGGCCACTTACACACATAATTTTTAAAATAAATACAGTATAGTAGGGATCCCTGGGTGGCGCAGCGGTTTGGTGCCTGCCTTTGGCCCAGGGCGCGATCCTGGAGACCCGGGATCGAATCCCACATCGGGCTCCCGGTGCATGGAGCCTGCTTCTCCCTCTGCCTGTGTCTCTGCCTCTCTCTCTCTCTCTCTCTCTGTGACTATCATAAATAAATAAAAATTTAAAAAAAATTTAAAAAAAAAATAAATACAGTATAGTATAAAGTACTGTATTGCATTTTCCTTATGATTTTCATAATAATATTTTTTTTTAGTTTTTTAAAAGATTTTATTTATTCTGAGAGAAAGTGAGAGAGAGAGGGACAAAGTCAAAGAGAGAGCATGGGGGTGGGGCTGACAGGGAGAAGCAGACTCTCCACTGAGCAGGGAACCCAGTGGGGGACTTGATCCCAGGACCCTGACATCATGATCTGACCCAGAGACAGACACTTAATTCAGCCACCTAGGCACCCCTTCATAATAATATTTTCTTTTCTCTAGCTTACATAATTTAAGAATACGGTACATAATGCACATAACAAGCAAAATATATTATTAGTCAACTGTTTATGTTATCAGTAAGGCTTTCAGTCAGTAGTAGGCTTATTTTAGGAGTGTCGAAAGTTATACATAGACTTTTCTCCTGTGCCCCAACCCCTGCATTGATCAAGGGTCCACCGTATATAGTGTTTTAGGGAAAACAGACACTGCCAATTCATGTATACATTCTTTTTATTGAGAAATAGTTGACATATAACATTGTATAAATTTAAGGTGGGGATGTAAATCAAAACTATAATGAGATATCACTTCACACCTGTTGAATGGCTGTCATCAAACAGCCAAGAGATAAGAAGTGTTGGTGAGAAAAAAAAAAAAAAAAAGAAGAAGAAGTGTTGGTGAGGATGTGGGAAAACGAGAACCCTCAGACACTGCTGGTGGGAATGCAAACTGATGCTGCTGCTGGGGAAAATAAGTATGGAGGTTCGCGAAAACTTAAATAGAATTTCTGTCTGATCTAGCAATCTCACTTCTGAGTTTATATCAAAAGGAAATGTATAAAATATTTGATGATGTAAGATGTAAATGTATAGAAAACAGTTTGCAAGGCAACACAGAAGCATGTATTTCAAAAAAGTATGTATTACCGTCAGGTGATATACAGATTTTTGAAATTTTCCTTTCTCTGCCTTTTTCAAATCTTTCTGAGTTAGATATGTTATTATAATATATATTCTTACCTGTATTATTTTATAATGAGAACATGTGCATTAAAAGGAATGATTACATGAATTTTATTTCATAGGTAAGTCATATATTCTTTTACCAATGATACATAATTCATCATTATAAAATAGCCTATGTATATGAGCCACATGAAGATGTCTTTACTGCTTATAATAAAATCAAGGTGCCTTAAATAGTCAAGCACCAGGGTACCTGGGTGGCTTAATGGTTGAGTCTGCCTTTGACTCAGGGCATGGTTCCAGGGTCCTGGGATCCTGCTTCTCCCTCTGCCTATGTCTCTGCCTCTCTCTCTGTATCTCTCATGAGTAAATAAATAAAATCTTTAAATAGTCAAGCACCATTACGCTTGGCAAGTCACTGGGTTATACTCACCCCTCAGTCTCTGTCCTCTTCTAGGAGAAAGACATTACACCCGATCCAAAGCTGTTTGAGAAGGTGAGTGAATGTGACAGGTGCCTGGCCATCGCAAGGCACCAGGAACACCCTCTGGCCCACCTGTCACCAGAGCTATCTGACGTGTTTGACTTCTTCATTGCACTCACCATCTGCAACACAGTAGTTGTCACATCCCCGGATCAACCACGGCAGAAGGCAAGTTATGGAGTATCCCTGTGAAGCTAATGCCTTCAGCCTTTGGCGTGGCCTCACTGTTGTCCGTCCTCCCTTTCCAGTAGGACTGCTCAGCACTACTTCTCAGGTTTAAGGGGATGTAGTAGGGGGTTGGTATAGGGCAACCCAGCTCGTTGGTTCTGTGGTGCCATCCCCAGGCTACAGTGAACAGGTAGGGGGATTGGGGCCAAGTGAGAGGAGAAACTTCTGAGGCCATGATAAGTGGGGCATATACCAGACTGTCCTGGAGGGGGGCTGCCCTGCACAACCTACATAGAGCTGCAGGGTTCCAAACTCTCACAGGAGAGTGGACAGGATAGGACAAATCTCCTGGACTTGAATCTGTACCTTACCACCCAGCTGAGTGGCCTTGGACAAGCCATTCCCCTCCTGTGCCTTAAGCACCTGACCTGTGACATGGAGGCAGTAGTAAGAGTTTAAAGGAAGGGGTCAGAGTAGGGCTTTGCACATAATAATTGTAACTGGTGTTAAAAGGGCTTTTAATGTCTTTCAAGGAGAGGTGGTCAAGAATCAATCAGAGGTTACTAAGATGGTAGAAATATAGCAATGCCCAAGTTGTTTTTTGTTTGGGTTAATTACAAGGTTCTCTCTGAAGAGAGTTAAGTTTCATATATGAACGGGTCCTTTATATCTGTTAACAACTCCTCCAGGTAGGCCAGGAGGTGTGTGTGTGGGGGGTGCACCTAAGGAGGAATCTGCATAGTGCAGCTAGGCAACTTTACATGGATAAAAACCAGTGTATTCTAGGGCCAGATGCATGCCATAGACCTGCCCCTCAACCGCCCTCTCTCCCAGACCCATTTCCCTCCCCCTAAGTCAGCAGGTTCCACTGATGGAGCCATTGGTGTGTGATGTGGGATAAACAAAGGGTCTCTGCTCTGTCTTCACAGCAGCATATCTGGCAGTGATGCAGCTTCCCCCACCCCCCCACGGCACCCCCCACCATGTTTTTGCTCCTGTGCTCTTGCTCCTGCCACATTGGCCTGCAGAAGCTCCAGTGGGCCTGGTGGATCCAGAGTGGACAGGTCCCATCACCCAGAGACTGCAGGGTTGCACCATCTGCCTTAGGTGAGGGCTGCTTCCTGGGGCAGCTCACCTCATAGCTGCCTTAGTATCCCTCATCTGACCTTTGGGTTCTGCCACCACCCTGTATTCAAGTCCCACTGGCATGCATCCCTAGAGAAGTGTCTGGTTTCTAGTTAGACTTGTCTGAGACCCAGACATTGTTGCAACTACTGAATAAGTGAGAGAGACCCCAGCATAACTGAGGCATGTGATGATGGTCACAGATGTAGTGCATTCCACATAGGATATAGGATATTTAATCTCCTGCCTTCAGACTGCTAAGGAACAGGTCTCTGGATAGCACTTAGTGAGTGCTATCTTCAAGGGTATTTGGAGCCAGCAGGAGCTCCACTATGGCTGCTTGAGTCTCCCCCTTGGATATGTAGCACATTTAAAGTCTATACAAACAAAGAAGCATCATCTTTACCAAAATTGGTCCCATGTGCCCTGCTTTAGCAAATGCCTAACTTTTCTGGAAGCTGTTATGTAATTTACAACTTTGGGCATATGGGGAAAATTATGAAAATTTAAGGCTAACTATAATTCAGTGTTTTGATTGTTGCAACATTTGCTCTGAATCCATTTTCTAGCAGAAAATTAAAATAGGTATCTTATACCAGCATTAGTGAACAATACTCATTTAAATAGAAGATTGCTGTTGCTCCATCATTGAGCTGTTTAGAACTTTAGCAAACATATATAACTGTCATTTTGTTGTTTTCACTTCTTGTTAGAAGGTACGTAATTTATTGTGACTTAAAAAAAACATGCTAAATTGTTTGAATCCTGAATTTTTCCAACCATTTAATCTGTTTGGAAAAGTTCTCTTGGGTTTGGGAATGTTATTTAAGTTTTATATAGACATAATTCAAAGCAATGTATAAATTGGTCTTTTGTTAACTGCTTTTTGTAATTGATGGGGGGCAGGGAACAAAGCTGGATTTTGTGCCAGGCAAACACTTCTGAACCTCATCTGCAAAGCAATGGGACATTGCAGTGTGGGAACAGCTATCAGAGGGGATAGTATCTAAGCCTGCAGGTACTACTAGCCAGACGGTCCCTGAGTCAGTCCAGAGCCTTGGTGTGGCTACTTAGGGGATCACATTCTAAAAGAATGTATATTGCTAATTTTTGTTTAAGTAAGTGGAAGAGACCAAAGGATGGTCTCAAGGAAGAAATGCTGGCTCTGGTTGCAGTTTCTACTGTATGCCCCCAAATCTGGGAAATGGGAACTCTGTGCTCTGAGCTTCCACTGGAGAAGGGGAGGGGTGCCCTGTGGTAGTTTGCATGAGGCCTCTGGACATACCTCACCTGCCTTCTGACTGCATCTCTTGCAGGTGAGGGTAAGGTTTGAGGTGAAGTCCCCCGTGAAGACGATAGAAGACTTCCTACGGAGGTTCTCACCCAGCCGCCTGACCTCAGGCTGCAGCAGCATCGGGAGCCTGGCCACCAACAAAGCCACCCACAAGTCAGGGTCCAACTTTCTGTCCACTCTATCCAATGACCGTACGCTGCTCAAGCTGGAGGAGAAGCTGAGCCAGCCAACCAAAGCCATCGCAAGCAATGGCTATAGCAGCGGGGCTGCCAGTTGGGCCCCGGAGCACACTGCCCAGGAACAGGAGCTGGAGAAGGAGAAGGAGCAGGAGTGGGAGCTGCGCTATGAGGCAGAGAGCCCTGACGAGGCAGCGCTTGTGTATGCTGCACGAGCCTACAACTGTGCACTGGTGGACCGACTGCATGACCAGGTGTCAGTGGAGCTGCCACACTTGGGCAGACTCACTTTCGAGCTCCTGCATATACTGGGCTTTGACTCTATCCGCAAGAGGATGTCAGTGGTGATCCGCCATCCACTCACTGATGAGATCAATGTCTACACCAAAGGAGCCGACTCAGTGGTCATGGATCTCTTGCTGCCCTGCTCCTCAGGTATCCAGCTCCCCTCCTCTGGGCAGTACCCCCAGTTCCAGGTGGAAGTCCCAAGAAATCAGTCCCTTTCCCCAGTCCCTTCCCATGTGAATGTAAAATGATTTTCATTAAGCCTTTTCTGAAGCAGTGCCCATCAGAGATTTGCCTCTCTGGATTGTCCTCTCCTCCTTTAAGGGATTTGGACTAGAATGCTCTGAGGGGTGGGAGATGGAGAGTTTCAGTGCCTGAACTCACCTTAGAACAGTGGGGTTGGGGGTTCCCCTTTTTTAAAGATTTTATTTATTTATTCATGAGAGACACACAGAGACAAAAACATAGAGGGAGAAGCAAGCTCCCTACAGGAAGCCTGATCAGGGACTCCATTCCAGGACCCCGGGGTCATGACCTGAGCTAAAGGCAGATAAACGCTTAACCACTGAGTCACCCAGGCATCCATTAGCATCATTCTATAAATCTGGACAATGAAGGTTAAGAACTTTTAGACTGGAAGTTCCAAGAGCTTCCATCCTGCTCTATGATGCCTGGACCAGGGCAGGTATGCAGCCAGGTTATGGTTCTAGCCCATTTGTGAAGCTGCCTCAGGCCACAGTGAGAGCCTAGGTAGTGGATGCTGCTGGTCTCTCAGCTGCCTCCATCTGTCCCACCTTCAGGCAGAGCAGCTCCATCTTAGTCTCTTTTGTGTACTAGAGTTCCATATAATTTCTGTGTTAAACAAGAGGAATTTGAAAACTATTGGTGTTAGAGAGTAGAACTTTTTCCAGCAGAAGGGTTTCCTTTAACCTCCTTCTAGATATAAATACTTTTGGGTCTTGAGAGAAGAATGGCCTAGGTCCCCATTAGTAAACCTGGTCACCCCTCCTCTCTACTTGGACAATGATAGAGTGCACATCTGACCTCCAGGAGAGAGAGAGGCAGGATGGAGGTGAGGATGCTGCTGGCAGATGGAGAGGTACCTGCTGGGGTTCTGCTGCCTGACCTCCATAGTCTCCCTGTCTATTGTATCCTGGAAACAGCTCTAGGTGCAACCTGCTGTGAAACCCTGTACACTAGGTATAGCCTTTCCAGAGCTCTGGGATGGAACTAGGGAATACTTTGCTTTCTGTGGTCCTCTCACCATAATCTCAGTGTCTCAGAACAAGACTCCTGGCTCCCAAGTGTGGCACCACTCCACTGTGGGAAAGTGTAGGACTCTTTTCCCATGGCAGAGCTGTTGCCTCTTAATTTGTAAACATGTCTCTGAAAACAGTTTGGATAACTTTTCATGACAGTAACCTACCAGAGGGCAGGGCTTCTGTGCTAGTGGACATAGAATCCAATTCACAGGCTGACTTGGCCTTTCCAGGAGCCTTCTTCATTTTGCCATGCCATATGTTGCCTTTTTGTTTTGTTGATTGTTTCCTCTGCTGTGCAAAAGCTTTTTCTTTTTGATGTAGTCTCAATAGTTTTTTTTTTTTTTTCACTTTTGTTTCCCTTGCCTCAGGAGACATAGTTAGAAATAGTTAGACATAGTTAGAAAAATTGACATATGGGCAATGTCAGAGAAATTACTACCTGTGTTCTCTTCTAGGACCTTTGTGGTTGCAGGTCTCATATTTAAGTCTTTAATCCATTTTGAGTTTATTTTTGTGTGTGATGTAAGAAAGTGGTCCAGTTTCATTCTTGTACATATAGCTGTCCAGTTTTCCCACCATTTATTGGGGGGGAAAAGACACTGGAACAGAACAACACGTGGAAGCTAAACAACATGATATTAAAGAACTAAAGGGTCAGGAAATGAATCAGAGAAATCAGAAAGTACATGGAAACAAATGGACATGAAAATACAATGCTCCCAAACCTTTAGGATGCAGCAAAGGTGGCCATAAGAGGGAAGTATATAGCGATATAGGCCTGCCTCAAAAAATGAGAAAAAGTGCAACTAAACAGTCTAACCTCACACCTAAAGGAACTAGTAAAAGAAGAACAAAGACCAACAGTAGTAGAAGGAAGGAAATAATAAATATCACTGCAAAAATAAATGACATAGAGACTGGGAAAAAAAACAGTAGGAAGAAAATCTTTGAAACCAAGAGCTCAGAAAAAAAAAAAAAAAGAAAAGAAAAGAAAAGAAACCAAGAGCTCATTCTTTAAAAAAAGATGAACAAAATGGATAAACCCGTAGCCAGGCTCATCAAGGGAAAAAAAAGACCCAAATAAATAACCAGAAACAAGAAAGGAGAAGTAACAACTGACACTACAGAAATACAAAGGATTATGAGAGAATACTACAAAAAAATTTACATGCCAACAAGTTGGACAACCTAGAAGAAGTAAATAAATTTCTAGCAACATACAATGTTCTAAAACTGAAAAAGTTTCTATTTTCTGTAGAAAACTTTCTATTTCACAGAGAAATAGAAAATCTGAACGGACTAATTAATAGTAACAAAATTGAATTAGTAGTCAAAAAACTACCAAAAAATAGAAATCCAGGACCAGATGGATTCACAGGTGAATTCTGCCTAACATTTAAAGAAGAGTTAATATGTATTCTTTTCAAACTATTCTAAAAAAGAGAAGAAAAATTCCACATATATTTTACAAGCCTTCTTTATTCTGAAATTTAATTTTGCATCCACACAAAAGAAAAACAGATATGGCAATTATCTGAACAGACTTAATTCTACTATTAAAAAAATCCAATCATCTCTGTGCTATTTCACAGCCTTTCATTAAAGACAGTTTAACGGACCACCGAATTTCAGCCTTCACCACATACAGCAGAGTTATATATAAAGTAAAAGGTCTGGAGTAGCACTAGCAAACAGAGGTCTCTCGGAGGAAATTACTACCCATATCTAGGTAACTATAGATGAGAAGCAAAGTTTTCCATCTGTTCCACCATGAAAAAGCCCTGTAAAAGAGTGATATTACTATTGCCCAAACCATGACATTGAAAAGGGGAAATTAAAAATAAAATAGTTTGTGTAGTTCTCCATCTTATTCTAGGAATTTCTAAGCAGTGTGTAGTTCAGGTAGTATGGGATAGGGAAGATCTGCATGTAGACATCCAGCAACTTAAGATTCAGGATGTTCTGAGACCCCGTTGGTTTCCCAAGAGAGGATGGCTCTGGGGTCACCTTGAGGTTATCTAATGATGACACCCTGACATTCATTATGTATAAATGCTTCAACTTTACTTTGTGGGGTGGGTGGCTGTGGAGAGAAGCAGACATACAGAGTACTTACCTGTGCTGCTGTACCTGTGTGCTGGTGATAGAGTGAAGTAGGCACATAAGTATTATCCTCGAAATTACTTTAGACCTTTAAGATCTTTCTTCAAAGAGATCTAACACTTTTACCAAAAAAGGCGTGAAGAGGCTACACTAATGGTGGATGTGACTGTTAGAGGGAATGTGTCCTATTCTTAAGATGTAATCATGGCTTGGAAGTTGTATGGGATCAGATGGAAAGCAGGGAGTCCACCCCACCCCGTACCTGTATATCTCTCTTCAAATCCCAGGTCTCCATTTATGGGCTCGTAGGACCCTGGATAAGTCACTTATTTTCTTTGCCTCTGTTTCTCATCTGTACAAAGGAAATCAGGATGCTGACCTCACAGGAGGCCCTTATCCAAGGGCTGGTCTGATATAAGTATGGAGTATAACCTGTAGGTCCCTTTCCCTTCTCTCGGGTTCCTTCCCCTTAAGATTCACTTGCTTGAGGTTTGGTCCAGTTGCCACTTTGTGGGGTGTCTAAGACACAAATACCCAGACTGCTCCACCATCCTCCAAGAGTGAGGATGGAGAGTGTCCCACCAGTTAGCATGGGCCTCACACACTGCTGCTATTCAGTAAATGAGTCAATGCATGCATGACCAAGAGGGGAATTCACCTTCTTATTTTACTCTTACTACAGTGAAACTCCTTATAGAAGAAATAAACTTGTCTGAAGCATAGAAGAAATAGAAATTGCACTTAGAGCATTTTAAAAACACATGTTAAGGGGCACCTGGGTGGCTCAGTGGTTGAGCATCTGCCTTTGGCTCATGTCATGATCCCAGAGTACTAGGATCAAGTCCTGCATCTGGATCCCCATGGGGAACTTGCTTCTCCCTCTGCTTATGTCTCTGCCTCTCTCTCTCTCTCTCTCTGTGTGTGTGTGTGTGTGTGTGTGTCTCTCATGAATGAATAAAATAAAAAATTTTAAAAACCACACCTGTTAAAATCATGAGTAGGAGTGGATGTTTTCCTCTGAGGTCCCCTCCATAGGGTTCTGAGCATTGCCAGCAGTGCCCTGGTAGGGACTCCACTGCAGTGTCCATCTGCACTGCTCAGCCAGAGTCAGAGCTGGAGTAGGGTTCCTCTCCATCTACTGCATCTTGAGGTCAGGGACTTGGGAATCATCCGTACAGACTGACAGGAGCTGTTACTGTCTGATACTGTGCATGCCCCCCCAAATCCCTCCCTACCCAGCACCTGGCTGTGGCTGCAGGGACCTTCTCCACGTGCCCTTCAGGCCACCACCACCCACCAAAAGGTGCTAGGTAGCATTGGTGCCACTTCTGCCCCTGGTGTTGCCCCATTGTTCAAGTAGCTATGTTGCAGACACAGAATTCTTCCTACTGCCAAAGACAGAAAAGCTGCAAGGGGTCTGGGTTGCCTGTACAATATCAGAAAGAAGAGGCTGATATAGTGTGAATATCACTTAAAGTGCAGTATGAATGTGGGAATGCCTATAGTCTGAGATTAGTGCAGGAGAGCCAGGCTAACCACTTAACTGGGGCGGGGAGGGTCAATGGGTTTGCTTTCTAGGATAGGGCCCAATGCCCTCTTTTTAGATGCCTCCAGCTCCCTCAGTGCTTGCCTGCTTTGAGTTTGTGTTCTTTCCACCGACCTGGCCCCTCCATCAGAATGTAGATGTATCCCAGCATCTACGAATTGCCAATCCTGCAAACCCCAACACTGGCTCTTCCCAGTGACTGTCCAGCCATTGGTGGGGTGGGAATATACGAGGGAGAAGTCATGTAAGAATCAGGAGCAAGGTCGTACCTCAGGTGGCAGAGGATGTGTGTGTCTGGAGGAGTGAGGGGCCAACGCAGAGCAGTACTACTTTTCTCCCTGTCCCAGGCCCTGCTTTGGTGACCTCATAGAGAAACAGCTCAGCGTGGCAGCCTGTGTGATCACACGCTCATCCATGGCTCCCAGTGTGCCAAGCTGCCAAGCCCACCCTCTAGCTCTGTCAGTTCTGTTTTGACCAAGTGTTCAGCCACAGCCCCTGCACACTGCTGCTTTGCTGGAGTGCAGTCTTCCTGTCCCCTCTCTGGAAACCAAAGTACTTTATTATTATTATTATTATTATTATTATTATTATTCTGATTCCAAAGGCCCTCAGGTAGACATGTATTTGCTCAAATAACAGCATGTGGAACAATTGTTATTATACCCTTCTAAAATTGCTATCACAGTATCAGGAGTAAATGGTAGTCAAAATTAAGATGTCATCTTTGGATTGTCATCTTTTCAGGAAATTTAAATTCCTAAAGCAAAGTAATCTAGGGCACTGTTTTCTCTTTTTTTCACTATTGTTCCTTTAAAGAGCCTTTTTAGACATTTTTTAATGATTTCCCCATGACATTTTAATGCCACAGATACGCTGTGTATTTGTTATATATCTGTGCCTTATGCTCTGCCTAAGTATGTTTTAAATAGGTAATTAAAATTAATTCTGGGCTTTTGTCCCAGAATCAATGTTTTAGACCCTCAGGGGTGCTATCTTCTCTCTGAAGAACACATGTCTGAGAGGTGAAAGTGTTTCTCCCAGGCCCAGTTTGTCTAGGGCCTGACTCAGATAGTAGACAGCCTGCCCCAGACCAGGGGCCTCACTACCAGTAAGTACAGTTGCTGGATTTAGCAAACAAAATATATTGAATGCCCAGTTAAGTTAAATTTGAATTCCAGATAAAAAAAAAAAAAAAAAAAAACAATGTTTTTAGTAAAACTATGTCTTATGTGATATTTGCACATCCTATATTCTGTCTGGTAATACTGTTGGTGCTCTGGGGAAAGAAACTGCATTTTGTATTAAAGTACATTTTTTTTCACAAACTAGAAGAATATGTAGCTTCATTTACATCCACCTCCTGGACCAAGGACACCAGAGCACTCCTAATAAAGTTTTGTTTATATAAGCTTCTCATTTCAACAGAGGTCATTAATAACCATCAAAAATATGATTTGATTCTTTTTTAAAATACCAGCTTTTACTTTAAATTTTACGTGAAAAGTGTGTACTGTTTACATGTGATGAAATAGACTGGGGATGAGTCTAGTGGTGGGGAGGTTTACACATGTCTCTTATAGGAGGTTGTTGGAAGGATGCTTTTGTGACATTCCTGTTGCTTAATGAATTGCAACAAAATGCAGTTCCAAACTCAGCCAGCTAGAGCACAGCAGGAAGGTGCAGACCACTTATTTCCCACTGGCCCTGAAACACAGTCATAATATATTTTTATCATGCACAAACTAAAATGCCTTATGCCTTTCCACTCATAATTGGCAGCCCATGAAAATGGCAGATTTAAGAAAGTAAGCATCACCTTGTCATGGATGCCACAGTCAGGTGAGGCTCAGAGTCAGCACTTCTGGTTTGTCAATAAGAAGTAAGTCTGCTCAGCTGTGTCTACAGGAAACAAAAAGAGGCGGCTGTTTGGAGAACTATTAATGGACTTAGTTTTTTCTTTTTAATTGTGGTTAAAAAAAATACCCCACATAACCTAAAATATACCATCTTAATAAGTGACAGTTCAAGTAGTGAACATTGCTGTGCAATAGATCTCCAGAACTTCATCTTGCAAAACAAACACTGTACCCATTGGACAATTGCTCTTGTCTCCTCACCCCCTCAGCCGCTGGCAACCACTATTGTACATTCTGTGTCTGTGAGTATGACTTCATGGGAAGCTAGCCTGGAAGCGGGGTGAGAAATGCTTCCAGGCTGGAACCTCTGGGGTGATACCAACCTCTGATGTGGGTAAGCTACATATGTGGAGTTGTTTCAATGCCATGCAAAGCTACCTGAGGTTTATTGAATGGTCCAGGGCATTCCACTGGACTCTTGTTCTTACTTATCCCTATTTCTGCTTCTAATCCAACCTAGATGATGCCAGAGGAAGGCATCAAAAGAAAATCCGAAGCAAGACTCAGAATTACCTCAACTTGTATGCAGTGGAAGGCCTGCGCACCTTGTGCATTGCCAAGAGGGTGAGTGGGTGTCACCTCCACAAGCATGTGTGCTGACCACTGCCTCCATAGTGCTCAGTGCCTGCGTGGCACTCATCAGTGTGTTTCACATAGGTTCTGAGTAAAGAAGAGTATGCCTGTTGGTTGCAAAGCCACTTGGAAGCAGAATCTTCTCTGGACAACCGTGAGGAGCTTCTTTTCCAGTCTGCCATTCGCCTGGAAACAAACTTGCATCTGTTGGGTAATTATGCACATGAGCATGTGTTGTGCCAAGCAGTATGGAATTTGCAGAGACAGTTCTGGATGGGGAGGTGACATGGCTCTAGTCATTTGGTAGTTCTGCACATGCTTGGCTTGGTTGAAGAATTGCCTGGCCTGATGCTAGCATGGCTCCCAGGCCCAGCCATCCTTGAGAGAACATTCACACCATGGCCTGTTTCTGTGGCCTTCCATGTGCTGTCCGACCAGGCACCCAGTGACAACACCTGGCTTGCCTCCCCTTAAACCCTGCTTTCCCACCAGAAATAGAGATGAGGAATGAGGCTTCTCAACAACTGATGCTTGAAGGGACTCCCTCCACCTCCTACCCCTAAAACAAAAAGAAACTATTGGACTCCAGAAATGGCTGTACTTTACATCTTATGAATGTTTCATAGATTCAATTTGGATGAAAAGAAAAACTTATTTTTACTAAAATGTGTTCATATTTGCTACTGTGTTCATATTAGTATTTATAAGAATGTTTATTTTAATATTTAAAATATTTAATACTAAGTCTGTATTAAAGTAGCTGAGTCTTTGTATATGTACTATGACCATACCAGGAACTGCTTGTGATCAAGCTATATATGCACACACCCCAACCCGTGGTGCCAATAGTCAGATGGTATACCTGGGGCATGAAGAAACTGGAGTCCATCCCTCTTCATTTAATGCAGAAAGGCTGTAATTTATTTGGCCCTATTCCCTGGACAAAGGATCTGGGCTATCTATATATCTATATATGCATATCTAATATAGTAATATATTTAATAGCATAACATACACACTGTATAATATTCTTTTTTGCCTATGGTGTCCTATAGAGGACATGCACTGCTCAAAAAAGCCCCAAGATCCAGATGCCCAGAGACATCATGAGCAATATCCTTGGGGGTGATTAAATAAAACACTTGGAAGACAGCTGTGTTTTTTCTAGCTTGCTGGGTTTTAATTTACCGCACTAGGACTGTTCACATCTAGGAGATGCTTCTCCAAAAGACGCTGTTGATCAGATCTGTGGGATAGGCAGGGGTTCGTTCTTGATCCTCCTGGCCTATGGGCAGGTTGTACCTGTCTCACTTCTTCGACCCTTCACTGTGGGCACTCTCTTTGGAGGGCTCTGACTCTTGGATGCAGTAAAATTTGCCTACCCAGTCCCTTCTACCAGTGGGTGATGGTCCCACCCTGTGGATCAGGGCAGACAAAATCTCTTCCCTTTTCCAGAGGGTGAGACCTTAACTGTTTGAGGGCTTGGCTATGAGTCCCCATGCTGTGTACCTGTATTTTTAGGCACTCTTACCTTTCCTTCTTTCAGAGTCTAGGAGCCTTGGCTTGGTTATCTGTCCTATCCTGGCTCTGTCACTTACTGATCATGAGAGCCTGGGCAAGTGACTCAGTCTTTTTGGCATCCTAGTCTCCTTATCTGCCAGGTAATAATCCTGTGGGGGGTGAGCAGAGGGGGTGCAGTGAAGCACTGAGCAAGGTCCAGGCACAGGGTCGAATACTCGGCTGCACGTGGGGATGAATCTTAGGTTACTGCCTCCATATCTGTTACAGCCTAGCTGACCTCTTCTGTACAGACTCCTTCTGGTGATTGGGCATCCATCACCTCCCTTGGCCTCTATGCTGTATCTCTGTTAAGATGTCCTGAATTTTTAATAGCCCTAGAATACCCGAAGTTCATACTGAACTTGAGATCAACTCACCTTCCTCGATCTTTTTCAGAGGAATTGCTTTCTAGCTTGGATTCTGTAATGTTTACTTGGGCAACTATGTAAACATCTAAAAGCAAGGTTTTCTACTCATCCCTGTTCCAGTGTTTTTCTTTTGGGGCTAGGATAATAGAGGTTTTTAGGATCCTGATTCAGCCACATTCTGCTGTCTTCCTCAGTGGATGTTTATCTCCAGGGCACATTCAATGGCTCTGAGAGGAGACAGTGAACCACCAGAGTGCCCCACAGTGGGCACCCGCAGTGTGCTGGAGTCTACTCATGCCTGCTGCTTGAGGGCCTTTTCATACATTTTCAGAAATTTTGCAATCACTGCTGTATTGCATAAATTTTCAAGAATTTTGCATAGCTTTTTGATGCTGTTGGTAGCTTGACATCAGCCAAGGTGAGTATATTTGTACCACAGAAATGGGAAAATACACCAAATCAGCTTCCCTCCTGCTAGCTGGTTGTTAAATACTTAGCATCTCTTCAAGTCTGGGATATTTATTTAGGATTCAAATGATGAAGCCTGAGCTGGAGAGTAGGAGAGCCACCATCACAGCTTTATCTACAGACACTGTGTTCCAAATCCTCACACTAATTTTTGAGAAATGCAAAGTAAACTATTTATATTTTTAATAAGCCCAAAGCCAAATATCCCTTCTAAACCTTTTCATTTAGGTTCTTATATTAAATAACATCAGAGAACTACAAAGAAAGGGTTACCAAGTATACTATGTTCTTGAAATTTTCTTTTCCATAATGTTCTGGCCAAGAGCCAAAATTCAAAGGACAACACTCTGTTCACTTTCCCCAGCATTCCTGTTTGTTTTCCAGATGTCACGTGAAACTCCCCTCCCACAAAAAGCCACCTGACACATTTGATCACAGTGAAGCATGGTGGCACTAGCTTGAACCCTACTACCTATCCTGTTATAACACTCAAAATGCCAAGTTCTCCCAAGGCTCAAGCTGTAGAGAGGTGGCATTTACTCTAAATTGCATGGATTCCATTACTAATAAGCTACGTTAGAGAGCTGAAGAAAGACCACTATGCTTCCAGATAATTTTTAAAGAACTGTTCCCTGAGATTTACTCTATTCTCAGCCGCATTTCATACTGAGATAGGTATACTTTACATAATTCTCTTTGTGAGTTCAATAATATTTCTGTGTTTGATTCAAAGCTTCACAGAGAGGTTAGGATCAATCCAGCAACCTAGTTAGGACCCATTACTTTGGCCAGTTAGCTCCTGAAATGAAGACGCTTTATTTTTAAGGTATTAGGTTTTCCCCCAAGGACTGGAATTTATGTCAGTCCTTCCCTGCTTTTCTTGGAGGACATTTATCAAGGAGCCCTGGCTGAGCAACTGGTTTACAAAGGTGGAGAGTTACAAGTCCCTTTTGTAGAAAGTGGCTTTCTAGTGAAGGGTGGGTAACTGGTTGAGTTACTCACAAAGTACTGCTTTTGTAGTGGAAGCTTTCCTAGAGCAGCCAGACAGGTCAGAAGTTTGGAGCATGAGACACACTGTGCATAGAATGCTAGCTATTCCCTAGCTAATCTCACCTTTGCTTTCCACATCTATATGATGGGGATAGTTGTAGTACTCACATGTTAGGGATGCTGCAGAAATTTTTGACAATTAATAATTCATCAAGGGTAGCCACCATTATGATTATTCCATACACTGTTATTATTAAGTATGAAAAAGATATTTTTTTAAAGACTTAGAGAGAGAGCACACACGTGCACATGCCCAAAGGGAAGGGTCTGTGGGAGAGGGAGAGAGAAACTCTTAACTAGACTCCATGCTGAGCACAGATCTGATATAGAGCTTAATCTCAGAACCCCAAGATCATGACCTTAGCCAAAACCAAGAGTTGAACACTCAACCAACTGTGCCACCAAGGCTGCCCTGAACAAGACATTTTGAATGCATGAAGACAGACATGATCATCTCTCCCTCTTTCCCTAGATATCAGGGAATATATCACAGCAAAAGTGATATATTGGTAGATATCAACTCTTTTGGATGATTAAAATAGGGAGCCAGAGACCTAGAGCACACACTGTCTCCCCATACTAGAGCTGGGGGGCTAGGGGTTAAGAGAAAGGCCAAGACCAGGTGGCTTTCCAGTGCCTGGGTTGTCAGGGATATGCTTACAGTGCACATGAAGTGTAATATGGTTTTATTCCTAAGTAGACTTTGAAACCCACACCCCTGCCTGATTCTTCTCATGTGAACTCTGATTCAGAGCTGAGGGCAGCTTGGGTACAATATCTCCTCTTCCTTTTTAATCCCTTCCCAGGTTCCCATTAGCCTTATGATACATTCAAATGAGAGGTAAGCCCAGGTCTAACACATTGTACATACGGCATGAGATGAAAAGAGAGAAGACTGACACTTACCCCTGAGGGGGCTTCTAGAGAGCTCTTGATGCTCTGTTTCCTGAGCTCAGGTCTGGTTGAACAGGTATGTGATTTGTGAAAGGGCATTATAGGATATATTTAAGAAATGCACGGTATTTGTACATGTATTATACCTTAGCTCCACGCTCCCAGCACCTCCCAACATCCGTTCTAGGAGGAGAAGGGGTGTCTTTCTTAGTCATTTCAGGTTGCCATAGCAAAATATCATACATGGGGCAGTTTAAACAGCAGACATTGGTTTCTCACAGTTATGGAGGCTGGAAGGCCCACATCAAAGTGCCAGCCAGTTTGGTTCCTTAAAGAGCTCTCTTCCTGGTTTGCAGATGACTATCTTCTTTATGTATTCTTGAATGGTGGAGAGAGATCATCTCTCTTGTGTCCCTTATTAAAAGGGCACTAGCTCCATTCATAAGTATTCCACCCTCCTTCATAATGCCATCACAACAAGGGTTAGGGCTTCAACCTATGACTTTTGGAGATGGGGGACACATTCAGCCCATAGCAGCCTCAGGGAACAGTGTGACAGGGAAAGGCTGGGCCAATGAGAAGTCCTCAGGCAATGCTCTACTTCTAGAGGGAAGGTAGAGACCATCTCATTAAGTTGACAACAGGAGAAAAATTTAAGCTGACCTGGAGAGCACTTGTCTCCACTGGGTAGAAGATTTGTCCCAATATACAGAGGCCTGCATCGGGAAATTCGCTGTTTATTATGTTTGTGGAAATTACCCATCCTGGATAATGTTGCTTTCAAGAAATAATGGACTTATATAGTCTATTCAGACTGCTAACAGTAAGCATTGCTGAGAACAAATATTGTGGATGTCATTTAGAAGCTGTGTATGGGATGGACAATACTGAGAGAAAATATTGTGGATGTCATTTAGAAGCTGTGTATGGGATGGACAATTTTTAGGACATTTTCATCCTTCAGAATATGGTCATTCCATATTCTTCCTTACAAGCTTTGTTTCTAAGTTGTTATGTTAAAAATTAGCCTTGTGTTGGAAAGCATTGGAAGTGCTTTGTTGTAGATACAAAGAATTATATTCAGTGCCTCAGTTATTCTGTCTCCTTGACTGTGTCAGTGGAGGGAGATACTAAAAGTGTTCACTGCTGTCCTGAAACAATGAATCATCATCCATAGGAGACGGGGAATCAAGCAGGTCCCAGTCTGTGGGGTCATGCCAGTATCTTTGGTACGTTGGCAATGGCATTTGTACCCCATTAGAGTTTGAGGACATGTGAGGAGGGGGCTCACCTACACTTGCACATTTGACCAGGTGCCACTGGGATTGAAGACCGCCTGCAGGATGGAGTCCCAGAAACCATTGCTAAATTGCGTCAAGCAGGCCTGCAGATTTGGGTTCTCACTGGCGACAAACAAGAAACCGCCATTAACATTGCATATGCCTGCAAACTGCTGGACCATGATGAGGAAGTCATCACTCTGAATGCTGAATCCCAGGTATGTAGATTTCCAGGAGGCCATGCTCTTCCTGGGGCAGCTTCATACCCAACTAGCCCCCACAGCAACAGGAATACTTGCCATTTCAGGAAACTGCTGTAAGATGGGCCTTTGCCCTCTCCCTCTGTGTTTGCACCTGTGTTGTGTTTCTGGCACTTACATGTTCTTGTTATATTGCCTAGGAAAATGTGGGATTTGATGGAATTTCTTAATTTCCAAAAGGTGCATCTCTGGACTTTATTAATGCAAAGTTCAACCTGCTTTTTTCTGACCTATTCATGTCAACAATATTGGAGAATTGTTTCATGAGGTCACACAAGTCAGCAAATCAGTCCATTCAGCACTGATGTACCCAGGATAGGATGAGTTGTCTCAGAGATGTCTGGGCACTTAGAGTCTTCATCCAGTCATGTTTATCTATCCAAATCTCCAAATATGTAGGGAGTATCTACTTGTCATAAACCTGGCCTGAGCTCTTATTCTTTGAGTGAGCTCCCACTTGAAACAACTTTTTTAACTGTATGACGAGGTCTGATTCATCAACTTTTTCTCCTATGGATTATCATTTAGCTGTTACATTTAAGATGGGCCTAGTCACAAAGATTTCTCCTGTATATTCTTATAGTTTATTGCATCTTTAGACACATTCCACTCTGTGTAGAATTTTGTATAAGGTATAAGGGTCAAGTCAAACTTCATTCTTCTGCATGTAGCTGACCAATCCAGCACCATTTGTTGAAAAGTCTTTTTTTTTTTTTTCCTTTGAATCGTCTTACTCTTTTGTTGAAAATCAGTTGGTCATGTTTTTTAGGGTCTATTTCTGGACATTCTGTTCTGTTGAACTGATCTGTGTGTCTTTCCTTTCACCAGTGTCATGCTGCTCTATGGGATTTTTTAAGAAGTCTTAAAATTGCTGTGTTTTTTTTTTTTTTCTGATTATTCTCTGTCATTAGTTCTTCTGTTCCCTTTCCTGCCTGTCTTTGGGTTATTTAAACATTTTAATATTCCGTTTTAATGTGTCTTTCCTTCGACAACATTGTTTTACTTGGATTCGTTAGCTTCCTTTTTTTTTCTTAGAGATTACAACATGCATACTTAAATTGTCACTGTCTACTTACAACCCGTATTTTGCTACTTCACGTAGAATGAAGTAGTTTTGTCCCTCCATGTGTCCTTTTACCCTCTTATATAGTAGGCATCTTCTGTATGATAGCTACAGAGATTGAAATTCTCATCAGATAACAATTTTTGCTGTCAACCAAAAAGCATACTTTAAAGAAGTGTAGAGGGAAGGAATAGCCCATTTTATTTACATAAATATTGACAATCTCTGCCACACTTCTTTCATCCTTGGTGTTACAAGTGTCCTTGTAGCATTTTTTCCCTCTTCCCTACTTTAGAGTAGGTCTACTGGCAATAGATTTTGTTACTTTTGTTACTTTTCTTTATGATTTATCTCTAAATCATTGTTACCCTATAGCTAATGCATCATTTTTATCTGGATGTTTTTAAATTCTTTTTATTTTGTTTTTAGTTTAAGCAGTTTGATTATGGTATGTTTGGGCACAGATTTATGTGTTTATTTATTGATACTCTGGGATTTGATAAACTGGCTCTGAGGTTATGTCTTTCACTAAATTTGGCAAATTTTTAGCCATTATTTATTTCTTTAGACACTTTTTCTGTACTGCACTTGCTCTTCTTGTGGAAGATTGATGATATGAAGGTCAGATCTGGTTTGCCTCAAAGCTCTCAAGCTGTCTTCATTTTTTAATTTTGTTTTTCTCTCTTGTTCAGATTGGTTAATTTCTATTGATCTTGGAGTTCACTGACTTTTTCTTCTGTTATTTCCATTCCATTATTGAGCCCATTTAGTAACTTGTTAAAAAAATACTTTATATGGTTTATGGTTTTAAACTTACAGAAAAATTGCAAAGATAGTATTGACAGTTCCCATATAATCTACACCCAGATTTTCTTAATATTAACATCTTTACAGTAATCAATGAACCAATATTGACATATTATTACTTACTAAAATCTACATTTGGAGTGCCTGGGTTGCTCAGTATATTGAGCATCTGACTCTTGATTTCAGCTCAGGTCATGATCTCAGGGTCCTGGGATCAAGCCCCATATCAGGTTCTGCACTGGGCATGGAGTCTGCTTAAGATTCTCTCTCTCTCTCTCTCTCCCTCTGCCCCTCCTTGCCTCTAAAATAAGAATTAAAAAATAAAATCTATCTTATATTTAGAGTGTCTTAATTTTTACCTAATATCCTTTTTGTGTTCCAAGATTCCATATACAATATCACATTACATTTAATTGTCATGTTCCCTTGGGCTCTTATTGGCTTTAGCAGTTTCTTAAACTTTCTGGTTTTGATTACTTGGTAGTACTAGTCAGGTATTTTGAAAAATACTCTTATGTGGGGATTTGTCTGATGTTTTTCTCATGACTAAATAGGGTTTTGAGTTTAGGGGGAAAACTCCATAGACCTAAAGTGCCATTTTCATCATTTTATTACATCATATCAAGAGTACATTCTATCAACATGACTTATAACTGTTGATGTTATATTTGTCAGCTTTCTCCACTGTAAGCCAATTAATTCTACCCATTTCCATATTGTACTCTTTAGAAGGAAGCATCTATGCAGAGTTCACAGTTAAAAAGTATGGAGTTATATTCCCCTCAATAAGGACAGAGTATCCACATAAATTATTTAGAATCCGGTGAGCTTTTTATTTTTTAAGGTGTTTTTTGGCTGTAAAAAATCTATTGGTTCTTTATGTCTTCTGTTTTTTTTTTTTCCCTGAGACTTTTTATTCATTTCTAAAATGTCCACTCTTATTAGAGCATTTTTATAATAGCTGCTTCAGAGTCTTTTTCTAATTCTGGAATCTATCATATTGGCTTTGGCTTCTGTTGATTGCCTTTTTACACATGCATAGAGAATTTCCTGCTTCTTTGTATTCTGATGAATTTTGGACAGGTAATCCATCCTCTTAGATTCAGGCTGTAAGCTCTGCACAGCCTCTGGATAGTGGTTTTAGTGTCAGTATTATATAGCTTTTGTCAAGCTGTTAGAATATGTCTCACATTTTTGGCATCCCTTAATAAAAGTTTGGAACTTGGGTGACAGTCTATTCCAAGTTCGATTCTCAAAAGTCTTTATTACGCGATTTAGGATTATGGCTATATGTGCACAACTTGTGGGTGAGTTCAGGAATTAATAAACTATTCTATGGGGTCAGCTGACCAAGGTCTTCCCTCTTCACAATTTTTTCCAGTACTTTCTGGTTCTCTGGGATTCCCCTTTCTAGGCCTCTGGCCAGAAAGCAATGGTTTGAGTTACCTTGCTCTACTTTGTATGTCTGCACCAACACCTCCATCCAAGGCCAAATGGTGGTAGAACAGAAAGAAAAAAAGCAGTAATCTTGCCACTGCAGGACCACAGCTTCTCTGATAGAGCCTTCAGCAGCATGTGATCCTGCTGCCACTGTTAGCAAAATTTCCTGAGGCTGGGTTCAAAAGAATAGAGGAAAAAATAAATAAAAATGGGATATCCACTATCTTCTCTGAGCATTGGGAGTTCTCTTTTCCACTCCTCAAGCCAGAATGGGAAGGCTTCTCCTGGAGCTCTCTCTTTCCCTGCTTTGGCAAACATTTCCTCGTTCCATAATGCTTGGGTACAGACCAAGTGCTTCCAGAGGGAGAATAGAAAACTCACTCACCTGTCCAGTGTGCTTAGAATAATGGTCTTCCTCCCCAGTCCAACAGCTACTATTTATTTTCAAAGTCCTCAAACAGTTGCCCAATGAATTCTGTTTGGCTGCCATAGCTGCATTCAGTGGGGGAGCCAGGGTGGAGGTGCTTACTCCAATTTTAGCAGTGCTTTGTGCTAGCCCAAGGAAACTCATGGTGTTTATACGATGAGATCCCACATCCTCTTCCAGCCCTACTTCAGTTATTACCACTCCCAACCCCACCTTGAAAGCATATCTCTCCCTCTTCCTCTTCATTATCTTGTAACACTTTGGCGCATCCTAGTCTATACTGTGATCGTGTGTATGTTCAGCTCCTCCCATTTGTTTGAGGACCAGTAACTCTGTCTTCTCAGTCTTCTTTTCTTTTCTCTTACTTACTTTTCTAAATACAAAAAGTATTATCAGTAAGCATCTACTTAACACAACTGAATTTCCAGAGTCCATTGTAGGAAATTGGTTGCTTACCCTGTGGACTCACTTTCCATAAAGGGCCCAGAACCACTTGCCTTCTCTGGAGTGTGTTTATTCCCAGAATAGCCATGTCTTTTATGTCCCCCGACCCTTCAGTGTCCCCAATAACTTTTCCTATTCTCTCTGGAATCCAGGTACAGTTTTGGAAGGGTATTGCCAATAAAAGCCTCAGTAATTATGCTTCTTAAAATATTTATTTCCCTGGTCGACTGGAGAGCTTAGGAAAACAATAATAATTACACTTCTTTAGAGGATAATCATCACAAGGACTTTTAAAGGGTTTTGTACCTCACAGGTAAATAAGAATGACTGAATAAAAGCCTCAGAGAAGCATAGAGAAGTACACACAAGGCCCCCTCAGCCTAACCAGCCAGCAGTTTAGCCACAGTATAGTCAGGCATTCCAATGTAAAGATAATCTAGTCTAACCTCCACACGGTATGATGGGCAACGAAGTGGGAATCTTATCAAAACCCTAGACAAGCTCATCTTCAATGTGGAAAATCATCTTCAACTAAGTTCTCTTCTGGGCAGCGTCTATAACCTGGTGCCCTTGAGATTATCAAACTATCAGTGTTGAGGTAGGTAACCTAATCTGTGGTGCAGCTGAGTGAACTGTGCTTCCTCTCGTGTCCATTTCAGGAGGCCTGTGCAGCCCTGCTAGACCAGTGCCTACACTATGTGAAGTCCAAGAGCCCTTGCAGCACCCCTCAGAAGACTGAAGGCAACGTGAGCGTGGGGTTCTCCCCTCTATGCCCACCCTCCACATCCACCACCTCTGGCCCCAGCCCAAGCCTCGTGATCGATGGGAGAAGTCTGGCCTACGCCCTTGACAAAAACCTAGAGGACAAATTTCTCTTTCTCGCTAAGCAGTGCCGGTCAGTTCTTTGCTGTCGCTCGACACCTCTGCAAAAGAGTATGGTGGTGAAACTGGTCAGAAGCAAGCTCAAGGCCATGACCCTGGCCATAGGCAAGTATCCAGGCCAGCCAGGCAGGGCCCTGTGAAATGAGTAGCCCCCATCTTATGCAGCTGCTTCCTCTGACACATCTTGGACTTTTCACTTCTTCTATTCTATACTATAAGATAGGGAAACACTTCCTTGTTCTTCTTACTGTTTATAAAATCACACCCAATGCAATAAAATAAGCAGCCTGGTTGAAATATAAAACATAGATTTGAAAACCACAAAAACGGTACAATAGTTAAAGCTATATATATAGAAGGCTGGTAGATTTAAGAAAACAGAGCTTATACTTTTTCTTGGGAGACAAAAGACTAAAGATCTGCTATCCCAGGCAGCCTCTGCCATAGCAGAGCCCTGCAAGCTAAGCATTATCTCAGAACACCTTAAAAAGAAGGCCCTAAAAAAAGAAGAAGAAGGCCCTTTGCAGGTGCTTCTGGTCACCATGAGCCAACTGGAGTCCAAGACTCCATAGTACTGCAAAACCCCAGAGACTTGATGATGATCAGAATCCCCATTACCTCTTATCCTTTGAACTTTACTAATTTTCCAAGACAAGCATGTAATTAAATGAGTCCATCATAAACATGTGAATAGATGCTAAGTCTTACATCATTTCCTTAAGGACCGTGCATCTAATGGTGATCTTTCCTTGAAGACTGTTGGCCTGGAGAGCCTTCTAGGCTCCACTCCAATGCTCAATAGTCCTCACCTACCTCTTCTGAGGGTTTCATCCCCACCCACATCTGGTTGGGGTCCCGCCTCCAGCCAGGTTTGGGGACTCAGCAGCACCACTTGCTGGTGAGGTAGCCTGGAGAAAGGGGTGATCTTGACTCCCAGATATCAAAAAGTTTGGTCTCCCTGAATATAGAATCCATACCTAGGTGAGATTTTGGATCTCACCAATCAATAGTAATTATAGTATTTTCTGCAAAAGATCTGTGACAGCCTCACCTTGTTGATATGGGGATTGCTACCCTCTCACATGGGATGCTTCATTAGGACAGAATTGAAGCTGGTAGAGCCTGGGTCTGAGGTGAGATGACCTTAGTGTGGTTGTCATGGAGACAGCCTTGTACATCCTGAGGACTGTGGTAGCAGCTGTGGAGAGTGAGATGAGCACAGAAGTGAACACATGTTTAGCTATGACTCCCTGGTCCAGGCTATGGGAAGGCCTAAGGAGTGGACCCCTTTCAAGGGAGGCTATCTTAGTCCCACCTTAGCTCTTATGTGTCTGCCTTGGCCTACAGAGCTACCTTAGCAAGTGTTGAGGTGGGTGCTGAGGACTGTGCAGGCTGGATACAGGCTTTTCTGAGATCCTCTCTGGTAGCATGAGGATCATACCCCCTGGGTAAGGCTGTCATAACACATGGAGGAATTAATTACATTTTCACAGCCTGCTCAGTGCCTGGGTCAGCCATGGAATCACTGGTGTATGGTATTTATTAAAAAAAAAAAAAAAAAAAAAAAAAATGGAGGTAAAGTCTTAGTTGGTTAGAAAAAAAAGAAAAACAAAATAGACTCAAAAGAGAAAGGGAAAGTAATGACCCATTAGAACATTAGCTCATTTCTTGACCTTGAGTGAAAGCATTAATGGCACCTTGTCCCCAGTGTCCAATGGTTAATAATGTAGAGAGAACGTTGTTGTCTGCCATATCTCACTTTGATTGGGACATTCTGGGAAAAGCTGCAGAAATTGTTAACTATTTCACAGAATTTCAGCTTGACAGATATTGACTAAATACTTATGTTGGGTCCAGTGCAATAAAGAATACGAAAAAAATATCACAGGACAGAGACTTCCTATAGCTAGGTTATAAATTACTCTGACTTGTATATCTGCACTTTTTGTATATTTGAAACCTGGGAGGTACTCTGTGATTTGGGCCCTTCTGCCCTATTCCCAAGTGACAATGACTTTAAGTCTATGCTTGCTTTTCCCCAAAGGTGATGAGATCTCTGACCTATGTCCTGTGTTCCTAACCATTTTCTGTCAGCAGCTTCACTGAATAAATAGAAGTACTTTTTTTTTTTAAGATTTTATTTATTTATTCATGAGAGAGAGAGAGAGGCAGAGACACAGGCAGAGGGAGAATCAGGCCCCATGCAGGGAGCCTCATGTGGGACTCGATCCCAGATCTCCAGGATCACACCCCGGGCTGACAGTGGTGCTAAACCGCCGAGCCACCAGGGCTGCCCTAGAAGTCCTTCTTTATCACAGGTTTAGAGGGCCCAAAGGTAAGCACAATACCTTACCTTACCTGATTACCTAGCTGGTAAGCAGCATACAAAAAGAGCTATACAGTTTGCTGGGCAGAATTTAACCTCTTTTGTTCAGTTTAGAAAGCTGTTCATGGGGCAGCCCCGGTGGCCCAGTGGTTTAGCACCGCCTTCAGCCCAGGGTGTTATCCTGGAGATCTGGAGTCCAGTTCTGCATCTGGCTCCCTGCATGGAGACTGCTTCTCTCTCTACCTGTGTCTCTGTCTCTGTCTCTCTCTCTCTCTCTCTTTCTCTGTGTCTGTCATGAATAAATTTTAAAAAATAAAAATAAGAAAGCCATTCATGCGAGCATGAACTAGAATAGCCTTTACTGATATGTTCTACATATGATAAAGGCTAGAGCTCCATAAGTAATGATGACGATGATGATAGCATCTTTATTATGACAGACACTGTATTAAAGACTATAATTATGTGAGCCAATAATGTAGAGTGAGTACTAAACAAAATGGTAACCATGCTAGCCTGCTTTCTGAAATATCTCTTGATGTGACTGGCAGTTCTAAACCTCACAACATGTTTGTTCTGACTGCTTTACTCAATTTTCCCAGGGCAGACTCTGCGCTGCCTCTTCCTCACTCATCCCCACGACCCTTTCACAGGACTCACTCAGTAGGGACCCCATGAAGATCCATCAAGCCCTTTGATTCTGTGCATCCCAACTCAAACGATTCTTCTATCTGTGCTTTTCTAGGAGATGGAGCCAATGATGTCAGCATGATCCAGGTGGCAGATGTGGGTGTGGGAATCTCGGGCCAGGAGGGCATGCAGGTAAAGACTGATCCCGGCTGTCCTATATGACCAAGTGGCCTACTGTTTTACCTTCCCATGGCTTTTTCCAACAAAGCTAAAGGGTTGGCCTTCAGTACAATATGATGCTCACCTTCTGCTAAGCCAGTAGTAGAAGATAAGGTATAATGGCTAGTTCTTCATGTTTATGAAGCAGTAAATAGCTTTGCCTACGTCAGTAAGCAGATTTTTGTGAAATAAGTGGCACAGAGTGAGGCAAGGTGAGTCATCACCTTCTCTCCGGCTGTTTATGGCTCATCCTTGGAAGAAGGCATGATTTACTATTCCTGAACATTAGGGATACCACGTAAAAAAATGACTCTGCTGTAGGACTGTTGGAACTTGGTATCACTATAAAAATGGAATGTAGCCATCTTGACTCACATGAAAATTTATCTCTGCCTTTTTCATTTGTCACTAGGTTGGTCCTCAGCATGTGATTTAGATGTTGAACAACTGAGTTCATTAAAAATAACTTTCTTCTAGATGCAGTATTACAACAATTTCCAACATTTGATTAACTTTGAATCATATTTTTTTAACTTGGTGGAGAGTTTAGAGAACACGTATCTAGTTTCCTTCTAATCCTTCTAAAAATCCAGAGTTGGTCACCATTTAGTCATTGGTTGATTTAATCATTGATGCAATCAATAGTTGTTCAGGAACTTTTACATGTGCCAAGGCTGATGCAGAACTCATTAATTTTCTTACCTGACATTAAAATAACAGTAAGTTGGAAAGTCCCAAGCTAGAAACACAGTAGTTCCTCTTGGCCCATCCTCAGTATGTACCTTACTCTCCTCTTGCCCTTATCTGACCAGAGTCACTGTGCAATATTATTCGTGTAGTTTTAGTTCTTCCACAGAATTGAAAATGCAGCCCAGGGTTGGACTCATCCTGGCCTTTAAACACTGTATGCATGGGGAGTGAATAGGTGAACAAAGTCATTGGTTCATTTCTGATGTTTTCATCATTACCTCCACTGTAGCTGTTTCCCATAGTGAAGAGCTGACCAAGGCAGTGCCTGTATATAGCATATGCAGAGAAATGCACCGAGTAAATATATTTTGTATGAAAGACTCCCAGATATGTGGATGGGGAGGAGACTGAGTTACCCTCACTGCTCACTCCCCCAAGGCAGGGCCAGTGCAGATATACACTTCAAACCATGTGAAAAGTGATGGGAACAGCTAAATGATAGGGCACATACTAAGATGAAGCTTTGTGTGGGTATAACTTCTAGGTAGGATGTAGTTGGATAGTTCTGCATTTATTTAAAGCTATATTTTTTATTGAGGATACATTATGTAAGATGATGGTAAGGTCTGATACCTTTCCTTCCTGTTCCAAGTGCTCAGGTTCCCAGGGAATATTTCCCTATTTGCATTTTAGTCAATCCAGTAAGCAAAGGTGAGTCCTTTGGAAGATGGACTTTGTGGAATGCTGTGATAACACAGACACTAGGAATCTGAGCAGAGTCATCAAGAATGAGTAAGGGTGTTTGGAGCTCCCCAGCTTAGCCAAGGTGGGAAGCTTATCCCAGTTAGGCAAAGGAGATCCTGCATCTCCATGAAGCTTGGTCTTCGTGGGGTCATCTGGTCCACTGTGTTTATTGAGCATCCCATGGGGCCAAGCACAACTGGGAAGTCGGGGTGCAGGGTGATAACAACATCTACTAACCTAGCTCTCATGGAATGTCCAGAAAAGCTGGGAAGATGCGTACATATTTTAAATGTACACAAATAGTTAAAATTGTAATAAATGCTATCAAAGAGAAACACTAGTCTTGGTGTTGAGTATTTCATAGGAAGATCTAATCTAGCTGGGAGCATTTTGGAAGACTGCCTTATTGGAGAGACAAACAGTGGGTTTAGGCCTAAATTTGGAGGTGGGAAGGAGTGGCAGAAGGCTGGAAAGGAGTACACAAAGCCTTCAAACCCCAGTATTGACAGGAAGAGGTATATAAACAGTATTTGCTTTGAATACTGTGCATCCCAACTCAACTTGAATCCTTAACTTTTGGCTTAGGAAGAAGACCATTCAAAGGCTTCACACTTTTCTGTCACGTATAATGACATTATTCTGTTCCACCAGAGCGACTGCATCAAGCATGATCTAACTCTTTTCAAGGAGTTATTTGATTAGAGGGAAATCAGTTGAATTTTAAAAGCAGACTTATATTTTTGTGTAGAACAATCCTCCAAAAATAAGCAGAAATCTGTCTTTTCCTGACATTTTCTTTGACTTTTTTTTTCAAATAGAGAAATTCATTATATGGTGGGTTCTGAGTTATTTTGGGTACAAAAGGTGTCATTTTGATGGCATTTGTCTGGTCCACTTAGTTTAATTGTATAGAGCATGATACTAGTGAGGTGAGTGGATGCTTCTGCCCCCAGTCATCTGCCCTTTCCATGGAGGAAACCTGCTGTCCCCACTCCCTCTGGGTGGAGTAGACACCCGTTGCCCTTTTGCAGCTTCCTAGGACTGGGTTATATGAAGGCCAGCAGAGCCATGGCTTTGCTTATCACCTGTGGCTCCTGAGGATAAGTACCCAAAACACATCTCACAAGATGGCCAACTGCTTGTATCTGATTCATACAAAAGGAAAAGGGGCAGCTTTGGCTCATCTTTGAGTTGAGATCCTAATATGAATGAAACATAAGGAGGGTGGAGAATAGCAGGGAAACTGTGTATATTTCTGGGTTTGGGTTTTTTTGTTTTTTGGGTTTTTGTTTTTGTTTTTTTTGTTTTTGTTTTGCTTGAAGAACATGAAAAAACAAAAACTTTTAAATATTTTTATTTATTTATTTATTCAGAGAGAGAGAGAGAGGCAGAGACACAGGCAGAGGGAGAAGCAGGCTCCATGCAGGGAGCCCTACGTGGGACTCAATCCCCGGTCTCCAGGATCACACTCTGGGCTGCAGGCGGTGCTAAACCGCTGCGCCACCAGGGCTGCCCACAAAAACTTTTAAAAATCAGCTACATATATTTGAAATCTTAAATGAATTCTGTAAAATGATATCCCTGAACTAGAGTGCTTGTTGAAATTGATTTCTTTATTTGAAGGAAATAATAAGGGAAACAGGTAAAGTTAGCCTTGGCCTGTCACATGCACATTGTGTTTGAAATGAATTTCTCCATGTCTTGTATTTGGGAGAGATATGACAGATTTTAGACGGCGTAACTTGTCACTGATAAAGGAACTTCTTTCCCTTTCAAGGCAGTGATGGCCAGCGACTTCGCAGTGCCAAGATTCCGATACCTTGAGAGACTCTTAATTGTTCACGGACATTGGTGCTATTCCCGACTTGCCAATATGGTGCTGTACTTCTTCTACAAAAATACAGTAGGTATTTAACATTTCTGGTTTCTAGGTTTTTGAATCAAAAAGCCTGAGCTATGTCAAACCATCACCTGAATGTAGTCATCTGACCATCCCAGAGCTTCCTGTTGGTTCCATCCTCCTTGACTTTTGTGAACTTACCCTGAGCCTGGCCTGGCCTTCTACCCAATAGGCTCAGAAGTCTAACTTCCAGGCACATGAAGGTTAGTTGCACCCCTAAGGGAGAAGGTTGTGGAAACAGACTGATCAAACAAGAATGTCCATTTAGTGCTTTATAATAAGAAGTGGGGGAATCATGAGTTACAGTGGTCCATTCAAGGTCACACAGCTAGTGAGTAGTCAAGGCATTTGACCCCAGTTCATCAGATTCCTCACTCTTAACCACTCTTAATGTTTCCTAGGAGCAGACTGGTGAAGTGTCCACAGATAGGAATCCTTTAATCCGTGCTCTCTGTAGAGCAGACAAGGAAATCCAGTGATAAGCAGAAGTGTATTGGCAGTGCTAGAATGTGAATGAGAACACTTGGTCATGTTATGATTGCAATACCAACACTGGCCCAAGTGTGTGAGTCCCCTGGTCAGGACACAGGTGCAGGGCCCAAGACACAGGGCCACCAGCAGGGCCTTCCCCACTTTCTCCTGTGCTGGCAAGGCAGATGTGTCACCTTCTGGCCAGCTTGGTCTATAATTGACCCTCCAGTGAGTTCATGTGCAGGCCTGGCTGGCTGATTACAATTCTGTCTCCAGAAACTCTAATCTTGGGCCCTATTCCAGTTCATGTAGATCCTAATGTATAACTTTTAGATCTTTTATTACTAAGTCCTTGGCAGACAGGTGTCTTTCTCCATAGCCCTCCAGGATGGATTCCATGGCCATTTTAGAACCCTGCTCTACCTCTAGATAAGTGATGGACTGCTAAGAAGTTGCTAGTTGCTACTTGTTGCTCTTGTCTCTAATAGCTTGTGGCTGAATGTACAAATAAGGAGATAAAAAACTCTTGGGGTAAGTGATCTTTCAGGGTAGTCCCACAAATCTACCACATTGGATGCTACAATTCCAGTGTCAAGATCTTCCTATACTCTTCTAAATAAACAAAATACAATAAATTAAAACATATGTGTATGTGTATATATATATATATATATATATATATATATATTTTTTTTTTTTTTTTTTTTTTTCTAATTCCATTAAAAACTCTCCATGCTAACTCTAAACTGCCATCAGTGCACCTCTTGGTCATGTCCTTGTTTGTTCTGGAGATTTAGACCTATCTATTTTTTCCAAACCTCTTGCCCCTTCACCCTCATCCATTTTTCTTTTTTTTTTTTTAATTTTTTATTTATCTACGATAGTCACACACAGAGAGAGAGAAAGAGAGGCAGAGACACAGGCAGAGGGAGAAGCAGGCTCCATGCACCGGGAGCCCGACGTGGGATTCGATCCCGGGTCTCCAGGATCGTGCCCTGGGCCAAAGGATCCCAACCCTCATCCATTTTTCAAAATGTCTTCTAGCAAATGAATACTCAGAAACTCAGCACCAATCATGGCATTTTGATCTGTTGGGTCCTGGAAATTAATTCTGATTAGGTTCTGCCTGGGAGTCTATCCAAGGAAGTCTGTGCCACACCACCCTTGGCCTTTGGCCAATTACTCCCCACAGTCTCCTGGCATTGCATCCCCAGAGCTGAGGCTCCATGCATATAGTTGCAAACCTAGAGGTTCTCAGTTACCAAAGAAGTAGATGGATGCCTGAGTATAGATTAGTGGTGCAGGGCAGATGGGACCCCAGCTCTGTTTCTGTCATTAATTTCTATGCAATCTTGAGCAAGTTATTTGGTCTCTAGGGGTTTTATTTCCTTTATTTGAAAACAAAACATGAGAGTTGAGCTCCTCTCTCCATAATTCCTCATGAAAATTTTACCATCTTGGGAGGGAGTGGAGGAGGGAGGAATTCAGCATTTCAGTTGCAAATGAGTGCAGAGTAGCCACCTGAATGGGCACAGCCTGCTGCCTGCCTTAATGAATCTGTCCTCAGGGAGGGCATGAGAAGAGGGGGTGTCTGTCTTTATTCCAGATAAGATGCAGGGTCTCTGTTCACAAGCACTTAATCTAGTTGAGAAGTGCAAGGACAATTACCCTGCCCCCCAAAGTGAGAATTCATTAGTTTTAGTAGTAAGTTCGTCTTCCTTTCCAAAAAAGAACAGAGAAAAAAGCTTCCATAGCAACAGTAGTTTGGGAAGAAGGCTTTTTGGTACTACAGGAAAAAAAAAATCTCAATTATCTAAGTACTTCTCCTCCTCTTTCTCTTGACTCCAGTTGCTCACTGATGACTCATTATGCAGAGTCTGTGGGGGTGGGTGAGAGAAGTCAGCTGTGGGAGTGACAAGGGAAGAAAGTCAATGAAAAACCCAAGTTTGTCAGTTTTCAGTGTGGAAGGGAAAAGTTGCATTAAGTCATAGATTGAAACAAGACTTGGAGCATATGTGTCATTTTTTTTTTTTTCTGATCTTCAGACCAAGCCAATTTCAGGTCCAAAAACCAAAGTTCAGAGAAGTGACTGAGTCAAAGTGAGAACCAAAACCCAGGCCATTTACCTGTGGTCCCAAGCAGAGAATATTCTTCCACCTGGGAGTGTCCTGCCCTCCTGTCCTTGGGAGGGTCCATGCCCTCCAGGCCAAACAACAAGTGGTTTGAGCAAGTCAGGTTTATTACTCCTACGATGACCGATGACCGTAGTCAAGTCATTTAACATCATGGGCATGAGTGTTCTTTTTCTGAATGGAGTAAGCACTCTGGCCCTGCTTGAGCCTCAGAGGAAGTAGCTCTATGACCCTCTGTAAAAACAATAAATCATAAGTACCTACAGTGTACAAGGAGACCTCGTGACTACTTTAAATGCATAAGTTCATGAATCATCACAACAACCCAGAGCTAAGTACCATTGGGATGCCCATTTCATGGATAAGGACACTGAGACAGAAGGGTGTTAAATGATCTATGCCAAAGTATACAGTTAATAAGTGTAAATGCTTTGTCATTGCTAAATTCCCATGCCCCCATGTAAATGCAGTAAGCCACTGATGTTTAGTGATCAAGTAATAGGGGATCCACCCAACTCCTCCTACTGAGCTGAAGAGGCTGTTCAACTTCTCTTCTGCTCACTTTCCTGTTTAGCAAAGCAGGGGTAGCTTTAAGAACCAGTCATAATACTATACCTCACCTGCAAGTAGAGTACCCAGTAGATACCTGGGCTTGGTCAAGGCAACAATGTTGGTATCATCATTGACTTTGCTGCTGTGCTTATATATGTCCTCCCTGCCATGGGAGTCAATAATTGTCCATGGTTAATTATCAGAAATAGTATGTAACAAAACAGAGAGGTAAGATCTGGGATGTAGAATAGGTAGGTTTCATTTAGGATCACAGAGGAGAGCTACTAGGGAAGAAGATGTATGAGCAACCCTAGATCTTGCTGGACCTTTATGGGGAATTCCTATACTCAGCTGGACCTCATCTCCTCAACTGGCCATGGGATCATGGTACAGAATTTGTCCTGTGAAGTTAAGAGACTGTCAGGAAGGGCTTAGCCAGCACTTTCATAAGTGCTCAATAAATGCTATTCCACCCAGTCTGCATTTCTTGTGAGCCGGTGCCAGTGTCACTTCTCCATGGGCTGTCCTTGGGAATTCCCATCTCCCCTTCATGCTCAAGGGAATGAAGAGGAAGAGAGAGGGCAGCTTTGGAGGGCTGTCTTTGGAGAAGATTTCTGCCTATAGATTTAGTCCTTATAGACAAATTCTACAAAACCTCTACCTCCTTTGGATGCTAATCTACAAAGACAGTTAAGAATTGCTTGTCCCCACTCTGCCTTTCTTGATTTCAGATGTTCGTGGGCCTCCTGTTTTGGTTCCAGTTTTACTGTGGCTTCTCTGCATCTGCCATGATTGACCAGTGGTATCTGATCTTCTTTAATCTGCTCTTCTCATCACTTCCCCAGCTCGTGACTGGGGTACTGGACAAGGACGTGCCAGCTGATGTGCTGCTGACTGCACCACAGCTCTACAAGAGTGGCCAGAACATGGAGGTGAGGCTCCCCTCCTGCTCCCAACTCCTATTTCTTGGTCCCCCCACCCTCCACATTCGCCTTACAGAAAGTGCAAGTGTCCACACTTCCCTTTACATGGATACCCTGAGAGAAATTGTTAAAATTTTGGAAAATGACCAAGAAGGAGCTAAAAAATGGATTCTCTCTACTTGATTGTGCTTGTATTAAGTAGAGTGAGGTTATTGGTTAGAGTGATCATGGTATATGCTATGTCCAAACCAATCAAGATGTATACATTAAATGTATGCGGTTTTTGTGTATCAGTTTACCTAAAAAAAAGGGGGGGGGCAAGATTAATAGAAAAAGTATACTGATGTGAAAAGTCTCTACACCAACAGTTTCCAGGAGCCCAAGGAAAGTTCACTTGGATTGAAAGGTGGAATCATGTGGATCACTGCCTCCTGAGCAGGGATTTTTTTTTCAAGTCATAACCAGTTTTATTGCAAAAGGACCCTGTACACATTTATCAATTCTAGTACCTTAATAGCTACCCAACAAGTCATTAACATACAGAAACATGCATCATGAGAAGCAAGAAATATCACCCATCCCTTCTGCATATTAGCAACTTGTCACTCCTGAGCAACAGCGCTCACATCACTGAGGTCTGTGAACAGTCACTTTTCGCATTCATCCTGAGTGAAAGATGGAATGACTTAAGTACAAATGCAACATATTATAAACAACTTCTTACAAAAAAAGTCACAAATTAAACCAAAGTATTTTACAGAATTTACTACAAAACACCATAAAAACTGCCTTCACTTAAGCTCTCTCTCCGTATCCAGCGAGCCAACTGGGTGTCTTTGGGCATGATGGTGACACTCTCAGCGTGAATGGCACACAGATTAGTATCTTCAAATAAACCCACCAGGTATGCTTCACTGGCCTCCTGAAGCGCGCCAATTTGAAATCCTGGGCGATCTCCCTCACCAACCTCTGGAAAGGCAGCTTCCGGATCAGAAGCTCGGTGGACTTCTGGTAACGGCGGATCGGGCTACGGTCCCAGGCCTGTAGCGATGAGGTTTTTTCACCCCGCCGGTAGAAGGGGCACTTTTCCAGGAGGCTTTAGTGGCCAGAAACCCCCTCAAAATGGGGTTTCTTTTGAATGGGAGTTAACCAGAAGATAAACCCATAGGGAACCCATTGAGAGAATAAGTAAATACAAACAGATATAAATACATGTTTACATCAATTCACTGCATAGATTGACATGCTAATTACCAGCTATTCCTACAGTAAGCCCTCTAAATTCTTCTCTTTGTTAGTTGGAATTACCCTATATTTGCAGAGGGAAGGGAACTCCCTATCTCTTATAACAGTGTCTGATTTAGAATTTGTTTACTTTTGAGTTGGCTTGCCCTGATTACCTTCATTGACATTGGGTTCCCTCTGAGTCAGGCAGCAGGGGTGGGGCTGTGGGGTGCGGCCAACTGAGGTTCAGGCAGATGAGGAAGGCCTCTGCTTATTACCTGTCACTGGAGAAATTCCTGTACTCAGCCAGTGGCTGGGGCTGCCGGGGAACAAAACACAAATAGTGTGTCTTATGGAGCTAGGGGACTGAAAGAGGGGCCTCGCCAGCACTTTCTTAAGTGCTCAGTAAATGTTCATTCAGTCCAATCTACTTTTCCTACAGGCCAGTACCAGCCCAGCTGCTTAGGACCTCAGAGTCGAATACAAATCTGGTTACCCAGTAAATGAAGGCTTGATCAGTCCATATCAAGGTCATTTTTGCCTTCAGTGTACAGCTTTTTTAACATTAAACACTTACATGATCTTAATTTAAAGACTCACTTTTAAGAAACATTCCAAATGACTCCCTAACAAAGGGGTCAGCAACACATACCCTGACAAAGTAGGTATGGAAGACCTCAAATTGGAGCAGGATGTCCAGAATTTGAGGTGCTATGCCTACTGTAGGAAAATGCTCCATCAGCAGTGCCTGGGTGGCTCAGTCAGTTAAGGGTCTGACTCATGATTTCGGCTCAGGTCATAATCAGCATGGGTCTTGGGATTGAGCCCCACGTTGGGCTCCATACTCAGCAGGGAGTCTGCTTTAGATTCTCTTTTTCTGCCCCTCCCCCTGCTCTCTCACAAATAGATAAATAAATCATTTTAAAAATGCTCCTTCATAGGATTTAGGAATTGACTTTATCTGTCTGCTGTCGACCTAGAACTAGAGTAGCTGGTCTTGTGGACAGATCCTCTCAATGATTGACTCAGCTATAGATGAAGCTTCTGCAGACACTTGTGCAGTGTTTTTTTTGTTTTTTACCCAGCCTCTGGGACTGAGACTGGTATAGGGGCTTTTCACATCACTTGCCAAAGTCCTGAATTAGCAAGTTGCCCTGGGGTGCTTATCTTGTACATTGATGGCCTTGTAGATACTGGAAGACATCATTTGAAGAGATGTGCACTTTCCTTTAATCTCTGTGCTTGTTTTGTGTCTTAGGAGTATCGACCACGCACGTTCTGGTTAAATATGGCTGATGCTGCCTTCCAGAGCCTGGTTTGCTTTTTCATTCCTTACCTGGTAAGTTGGCACCTGACAGTCTTTCTCACCAGCTTCATCCAGTGACCCACAGATACAGGACTCTACTGTCTTTCAGGCCTATTATGACTCAGACACAGATGTGTTTACCTGGGGAACTCCCATCACGGCAATCGCACTGTTCACCTTCCTTCTGCACCTGGGTATTGAAACCAAGACCTGGGTAAGAGCTGTGGGCATGATCCCAAGGGGTCCTGGTGCTGAGGGCCCCATATTCCCAGAAAGACTCTATGACATCTAGAGGATTTCTGAGCAGACAGGTGACTGCAAAGCCAGTTTCACCATGGAGAAGGGAAATAAACACATGGGCCCTTCACATGTACTCAAGCCCCTAGTGTGGGAACTGCATGCTGCATCCTGACTTGTGTCTTCACCTGGGTAGCACTTATCATACTCCTGACTTCATCTCCCTGATGTGTCCAGGCTGGTCCATATATGCCAAAGGCTTTGTCAAGCCCTCCTGGCTGCCTATGCCATAGAACTGTGTTTTCATGAAGCTCTTAGAACAGCTACCCACTGATGGATGACCAGTGCATTTTTGTTGACATAAATACCCATTCTCTTTCTCCCTTAGACCTGGCTTAACTGGATAGCTTGTGGCTTCAGTATCCTTTTATTTTTCACTGTGGCTTTGATTTACAATGCTTCTTGTGCAACGTGTTATCCTCCATCCAACCCTTATTGGACTATGCAAACATTACTGGGCGACCCCGTGTTTTATTTGACTTGTCTCATAGCACCTGTTGCTGCACTGCTTCCCAGGTGGGTATCAGGGACAGTGTCCTTCAAGTCCTAAGCAATCTCTGAGAGCCTTCTCAGGCCTGTTTCTGTACTGTAAATGTCTCAGAAAGCTCAAAGGCACCACCCATAGATGACTGTTTTTTATATGCTCTTTCCAGATTGTTTTTCAAAGCTGTGCAGGGGAACCTTTTCCCCACCCAACTTCAACTGGGGCGCCAGCTGGCCAAGAGGTCTCCCAAGAAACTAATTGCTCCAAAAGAGACCTTTGCTCAGGGACACCTCCTAGGAGAACCCAGGACCGAATCATCAGAACAGAGGAGCATCAAAACCTCTGGACCCCTCTCCCAGGACTGTACCTCACAGGCATCTTGGCATGTGCAGCAACCAGCCTGCTCCCCAGAGGCTAGTGGGGAGCCCAATGTGGTGGACATGAATATGCCCTTAAGGGAGGACATTCTGCTAGAGGAACTGAGTGGTCAGGCCCCAGGGTCTGTGCCAAGGGAGGCTATTCTGGAAGGGTGTTCTGGAGCCTCCAAGATGAAACCCACAAGTACCAGCAGGACAGCCCCCTTGTCATCCATTTTCAACCTGCCCAATTTTAGCTCACTCAACTGGATTTCCTCCTTCTCACTGGTCAGTGGGCTGGGAAGTATCCTACAGTTCTCTCGAAACAGTTTACAGATGGACAAACAGGACAGCGAGTTCCTCCCCAGCCCACCTCAGCCAGACCAAGATCTGTGTGGCTTAAGTGGGCAGACCACCGACTACTTCTAGGAGCATCTTCCAGGGACTGCAGCTGATGGCAGTAGAAGTGAATACCTTGAAATGGCCTCTCTCTCTCTCTCTTTCTTTTTTTTATGACTTAGATGTTAATATTATTTATGTTTATTATTTGCACAGAAGAGTTCTAGTGAGATATATTTTATGTTTCCAAGGCTAACACAGGAAATGAAAGGTACCAAAAAAGAAACTTTATTTTTTAAAAGTTCTAAGTAGAATATATTGAAAAGAGCTTTAACATATATAAAAGTTTAAAGAGTAACACTTGAAAAGTGTATTTAGATTTATTTTTTCATCTCATTTTGTAAGAAAATGCAATATGATTGATTTTCTTCAACATGCATGACTTTGGCTTTCCCCACGTGAAAATGTGTGTATGAGCCCTGTGAATCTTAGGTGTGTGTGGATAGCAGTGAGGGGAGATGACAGGGCAAGCATTCAACTTCTTTGTCCTTGTCCTTTGTTCCCCCACCCTGCCTCTGCAAACCTGAGAAAGCTTGGCTCTGTTTCACCCAGAAAACGGAAAGAAAGAATGCATGCATAGAGTTCACCCCAACGTTGAAGTCTACGCAGGCATTCTGTAAAGGTCACCTTGTAGGTATTACAGTCCCTTTGTTGGGTCTTGCCTGTCAAAATCATAACAAGCAATAAACAACCTTCACTTTGCAAAAAGAATGTGCCCTGTTGCCACTGTTTTATGAAGTTATTAATATGTTACCTAATAGCATGTTCTGAGTACCACAGGATACTTCCTCTTCTCAAGTCCTTTTAGATACAATGAAAGATATAGCTGGGTGTCATGCAAGTTAAACACTAAATATGATACTAGGATACACCATAGCTCCATATACCAGGCTATTAGGACCATGAGACCCATCTTGCCAAGGAGCTAGGCTTTTTAAGTATCTTTAGACATTTTTCTTACGACTCATTATTTCTATTTCTTTGAACAGAGGGAAAAGGAAGGAAAATATCTGAAATATCCAAGGCAATTAATTATATAGCATTTCCTCTTCAAAGACCTCTCTTTGCACTTAAAAAAATGTTTTTGTTTAAATTCAATTTAGTTAACAAACAGTGTATTATTAGTTTCCTGGGTAGAATTTAGTAATTCATCAGTTGCATATAACACCCAGTGCTTGTTCCATCAAGTTCCCTCCTTAATGCCCATCACATAATTACTTCATTCCCCCCACACCCCCTTCCCTTCAGCAACCCTCAGTTTGTTTCCTATAGTTAAGAGTCTCTTATGGTTTGCCTCCCTCTGTTTTTTATCTTATTTTATTTTTCCTTCCTTTGTCTATGTTCACCTGTTTTGTTTCTTAAATTTCACATACAAGTGATATCATATAGCCTTTCTCTGATTGATTTTATTTAGCATAATACCCTCTAGTTTCATCCATGTCATTGCAAATGATAAGATTTCATTCTTTTTGATAGCTGAGTAATATTCCATTGTGTATATATACACCATATCTTTATTCATTCATCTATTGATAGATATCTGGGCTCTTTCCATAGTTTGGCTATTGTGGACATTGCTGCTATAAACTTTGGGGTGCAGGTGCCCCTTCAGATTACTATTTTTGTATCTTTTGGATAAATACCTTATAGTACAATTTCTGGGTAATATGTAGTTTTATTTTTAACTTTTTGAGGAAACACCATACTGTTTTCCAGAGGGGCTGCACCAGGTTGCACTCCTGCCAACAGTGTAAGTGTTCCCCTTTTTCCACATCCTTGCCAACACCTGTTGTTTGCTGAGTTCTTAATTTTAGTCATTCTGATGGTGTGAGGTGGTATCTCATTGTGGTTTTGCGTTATGGTTCTCTGATACGAACTGATGTTGAACAATTTTTTTCATGTATCTATTAGCCATTTGTATGTCCTCTTTGGAAAAATGTCTGCTCATGTCTTCTGGTCACTTCTTGACTGTATTTTGTTGTCTTTTGGGTGTTGAGTTTGATAAGTTCTTCATAAATTTTTGGATACTAGCCCTTTATTAAATATGTCATTTGCAAATATCTTCTCCCACTCCATAGGTTGTGTATTAGTTTTGTTGACTATTTCCTTTGTTGTGCAAAAGCTTGTTATCTTGATGAAGTTCCAGTAGCTCATTTTTGCTTTTGTTTCCCTTGCCTTTGGAGATAAGCCTAGAAAAAAGTTGCTGTAGTCTCGGTCAAAGAGGATTGCTGCCTGTGTTCTCCTCCAGGATTTTGATGGATTCCTGTCCCACATTTAGGGCTTTCATCCATTTTGAGTTTATTTTTGTGTATGGTGTAAGACAGTGGTCCAGTTTCGTTCTTTTACATGTAGCTGTCCAGTTTCGCCAACACCATTTGTTGAAGACACTGTTCTTTTTCCATTGGATATTCATTCTTTTCTGCTTCATCAAAGATAAGTTGACCATAGAGTTGTGAGTCCATTTCTGGGTTCTCTATTCTATCCAACTCATCTGTGTATCTGTTTTTGTGCCAGTGCTATACTGTCTTGTGGATTACAGCTTTGTAATTAATATAGCTTTAAGTCTGGAATTGAGATGCCTCCAGCTTTGGTTTTCTTTTTTTTTTTATTTAATTAGTTTTCTTTTTCAGTGTTACGTGGGCTATTTGGAGTCTTTTGTGGTTCCTACAAATTTTAAGATTTTTAAAAAAGATGTATTTATTTGAGAGAGAGAAAAAGAGAAACAAGCAGGAAGAAGGGGTAGAAGGAGAGGGAGAAGCAGACTTCCCACTGAGCAGGGAGCCTGATGCAGGGCTCAATCCCAGGACCCTGGGATCATGACCTGAGCCAAAGGCAGATGCTTAACTGACTGAGCCACCCAGGCACCCCAGATTTTAGGATTATTTGTTCTAATGCTATGAGAAATGCTTTGGTGTTTTGATAGGGATTTCACTGCATGTGTATGTAGATTGCATTGGGTAGCATAAAAATCCTAGAGAAGAACACAGGCAACACCCTTTTTGAACTCGGCCATAGTAACTTCTTGCAAGATACATCCACGAAGGCAAAAGAAACAAAAGCAAAAATGAATTATTGGGACTTCATCAAGATAAGAAGCTTTTGCACAGCAAAGGATACAGTCAACAAAACTAAAAGACAACCTACAGAATGGGAGAAGATATTTGCAAATGACGTATCAGATAAAGGGCTAGTTTCCAAGATCTATAAAGAACTTATTAAACTCAACACCAAAGAAACAAACAATCCAATCCTGAAATGGGCAAAAGACATGAACAGAAATCTCACAGAGGAAGACATAGACATGGCCAACATGCATATGAGAAAATGCTCTGCATCACTTGCCATCAGGGATTTTTTTTTTTTTTAAGATTTTATTTATTTATTCATGAGAGAGGCAGAGACACAGGCAGAGGGAGAAGCAGACCCCATGCAGGAAGCCTAATGCGGGACCTGATCCCAGGACTCTGGGACCACACCCTGAGCCAAAGGCAGACACTTAACTGCTGAGCCACTCAGGCGTCCCTAGCATAGGCATTTTAACAATATCTGTTCTTTCAACCCATGAGCATGGAATGTTCTTCCATTTCTTTGTGTCTTCTTCAATTTCTTTTGTAAATGTTCTATAGTTTTTAGAGTACAGATCCTTTACCTATTTAGTTAGGTTTATTCCTAGGTATCATGGTTTTGGTGCAGTTGTAAATGGAACTGATTCCTTGATTTCTGCCTCATTCTTAGTGTATAGAAATGCATTTGACTTCTGTGCATTGATTTTATATCCTGCAATTTTGCTCAATTCCTTTATCAGTTCTGGCAATTTTTTTTTGATGGAGTCTTTTGGATGTTCTACACCCAAAAGTATCATGTCATCTGTGAAGAGTGAAAGTTTGACTTCATTGTTGATTTGAATGCATTTTATTTCTTTTGTCTGATTGCTAAGGCTAGGACTTCTAGTACTATGTTGAATAACAGTGGTGAGACTGCACATCCCTGTCGTGTTCCTGACCGTAGGGGGAAAGGCTCTCAGTTTTTCACCATTGAGGATGATATTCCCTGTGTATCTTTTGTACATTGCTTTTATGATGTTGAGGTATATTCTCTCTACCTCTACATGGTGGAGGGTTTTTATCAAGAATGGATGCTGTTTTTTTGTCAAATGCTTTCTTTGCATCTATTGAGAGGATCGTATGGTTCTTTTTTCAGTGTGGTGTGTCACATTGATTTGTGAATGTTGAACTGTCCCCTGCAGCCCAGGAATAAATCCTACTTGGTTGTAGTGAATAATCCTTTTAATGTTTTGTTGCATCCTATTGGCTAGTATCTTGGTGAGAATTTTTGCATCCAGATTCATAAGATATATTGGTCTGTAATTCTCCTTTATAGTGAGATGTTTGATTTTGGGATCAAGGTAATGTTGGCTTCATTGAATGAGTTTGGACATTTTCCTTCCATTTCTGTTTTTTGCAATAGTTTCAGAAGAATATGTATAATTATTCTTTAAATGTTTGGTAGCACTCCCTTGGGAAGCCAGCTGGCCCTGGACTCTTCTTTGTTGGAAGATTTTTGATTACTGCTTCAGTTTCATTACTGGCTATGGATCTATTCAGCTTTTCTATTTCTTCCTCTTTGGGTTTTGGTAGTTTGTGTTTCTTGGAATTTATCTAGTTATTCCAGATTGCCTAAAGTGTTGGCATATGATTTTTCATAATATTCTTATAATTGTTTGTATTTCTGTGGTGTTAGTTATGATCTCTTCTCTTTTATTCATGATTTTATTTATTTGGGTCTTTTTTCCTTTTGATGTCTGGCTATGGGTTTATCAATCTTATTAATTCTTTCAAAGAACCAGCTTCTAGTTTTTCTACTGGCCTTCTTTTATTTCTATATCATTGATTTCTGCTCTGTTCTTTATTATTTCTCCTCTGCTGGATTTAGACTTTATTTGCTATTTGTTCTCCAGCTCCTTTAGGTATAAAGTTAGATTGTATATTTAAGACCTTTTTTGCTTCTTGAAGAAGTCCTGTGTTGCTACATGCTCCCCTCTTTGGACCACCTTTGCTGCATCCTAAAGGTTTTCAACTGTCATGTTTTCATTTCATTTGCTTCTGTGTATTTTAATTCTTAAATTCTTGGTTTAACCATTAATTCTTTAGTAGGATGTTCTTTAACCTCCATATATTTGTGCTCCTTCCAATTTTTTTTTTTTATTGTGGTTGATTCAAGTTTCATAGCACTTGAGGACAGAAAAGATGCATGGTATGAGCTCAGAATTTTTTTTTTTACCAGTTGACAACTGATTTGTGACCCAATATGTGACCTGGAGAATGTTCCATGTACAACTGAAAAGAATGTGTATTCTGCTTTAAGATGAGATTCTGTGATTATATATCTATTAAGCCCATCTGGTCCAGTGTTTCATTCAAAGCCCTTGTTTCCTTGTTGATCTTCTGTTTAGATGATCTGTCCATTGCAGTGACTGGAATATTAAAGTCTTCTATTATTATTACATTATTATCAATACATTTCTTTAAGTGTTAGTAATTGATTTTATATTTGGGTGCTCCCAGGTTAGGGGCATAAATACTTATAATTATTACATTTTCATATCGGAAGGACCCCTTTATTATGTTATAGTGTCCTCTTCATCTCTTATAACAGTCTTTGGTTTAAAATCTAGTTGGATACAAGGATGACTATTCCAGCTTTCTTTTGATGTCCACTGGCATGAAAAATGGTTCTCCACCCCCTCACTTTCAATCTGGAGGAGCCTTTGGGTCTAAAATAAGTCTCTTATAAGCAGCATATTGGTGGATCTTCTTTTTTTTATTTTAATTATTTTTTTTATTGGAGTTAATTTGCCAACATATAGCAAAACACCCAGTGCGCATCCCGCCAAGTGCCCCCCCGCCAGGGCCCACCACCCAGTCATCCCAACCCCCAGCCCACTGCCTCTTCCACTACCCATGTTCATTTCCCAGAGTTAGGTGTCTCTCTTGCTTGTCACCCTCACTGATATTTTCACTCTTTTTCTCTCCTTGCCCTTTATTCCCTTTCACTAATTTTTATATTCCCCAAATGAAGGAGACCATGTAATCATTGTCCTTTTCCAATTGACTTCTTTCACTCAGCATTATACCCTCCATGTCCATCCATGTTGAAGCAAATGGTGGGTATTTATCGTTTCTAAAAGCTGAATAATATTCCATTGGATACATAAACCACATCTTCTTTATCCATTCATCTTTTGATGGACACCGAGGCTCCTAACACAGTTTGGCTATTGTGGACATTGCTGCTATAAACACTGGGGTGCAGATGTCCTGCCATTTCACAGCATCTGTATCCTTGGGGTAAATCCCCAGCAGTGCAATTACTGGGTCATAGGGCATATCTATTTTTAACTGTTTGAGGAACCTCCACACAGTTTTCCAGAGTGGCTGCACCAGTTCACATTCCCACCAACAGTGCAAGAGGGTTCCCCTTCCACCACATCTTCTCCAACATTTGTTGTTTCCTGTCTTCTGAATTTTCCCCATTCTCACTGGTGTGACGTGGTATCTCATTGTGGTTTTGATTTGTATTTCCCTGATGGCAAGTGATGCAGAGCACTTTCCCACGTGTTTGTTGACCATGTCTATGTCTTCCTCTGTGAGATTTCTCTTCATGTGTTTTGCCCATTTCATGATTGGATTGTTTGTTTCTTTGCTGTTCAGTTTAATAAGTTCTTTATACATCTTGGATACTAGCCCTTTATCTGATATGTCATTTGCAAATATCTTCTCCCATTCTGTAGGTTGTCTTTTAGTTTTTGCCTTTGACTGTTTCTTTTGCTGTGCAAAGCTTCTTATCTTGATGAAGTCCCAATAATTCATTTTTGCTTTTGTTTTTCTTCCCTTCATGGATGTTTCTTGCAAGAAGTTGCTGTGGCCAAGTTCAAAATGGGTGTTGCCTCTGTTCTCCTCTAGGATTGTGATGGAATCTTGTCTCACAGTTAGATCTTTCATCCATTTGAGTTCATCTCTGTGTATGGTGTAACAGAATGGTCTAGTTTCATTCTTCTGCATGTGGATGTCCAATTTTCCCAGCACCATTTATTGAAGAGACTGTCTTTTTTCCAGGAATCAGGAATGGATGCTGTATTTTGTCAAATGCTGTCTCTTCATCTAATGAGAGGATCATAGGGTTCTTATTTTTTCTCTTGCTGATATGACCAATCACATTGATTGCTTTACGAGTGTTGAACCAACCTTGCATCCCAGGGATAAATCCCACTTGGTCATGCTGAATAATCTTCTTAATGCACTGTTGGATCCTATTGGCTAGTATCTTGTTGAGAATTTTTGCATCTGTGTTCATCAGGGATATTGGTCTATAATTCTCCTATTCTGGTGGGGTCTTTGTCTGGTTTTGGAATTAAGGTGATGCTGGCCTCATAGAACAAATTCGGAAGTACTCCATCTCTTTCTATCTTTCTAAACAGCTTTAGTAGAATAGATATGGTTTCTTCTTTAAACGTTTGCTAGAATTCCCCTGGGAAGCCATCTGGCCCTGGACTTTTGTGTCTTGGGAGGTTTTTGATGACTGCTTCAATTTCCTCCCTGGTTATTGGCCTGCCAGTTCAGGTTTTCTATTTCTTCCAGTTCCAGTTTTGGTAGTTTGTGGCTTTCCAGAAATGCGTCTATTTCTTCTAGATTGCCTAATTTATTGGCGTATAGCTGTTCATAACATGTTTTTTTTTAAAAATTTTTTTTTTAATTTTTATTTATTTATGATAGTCACACAGAGAGAGAGAGAGAGAGGCAGAGACATAGGCAGAGGGAGAAGCAGGCTCCATGCACCGGGAGCCCGACGTGGGATTCGATCCTGGGTCTCCAGGATCGTGCCCTGGGCCAAAGGCAGGCGCTAAACCGCTGCGCCACCCAGGGATCCCTCATAACATGTTTTTAAAATCGTTTGTATTTCCTTGGTGTTGGTAGTGATCTCTCCTTTCTCATTCATAATTCTATTAATTTGAATCTTTTCTCTCTTGTTTTTAATAAGGCTGGATAATGGTTTATCTATCTTACTAAGTCTTTCAAAGAACCAACTTCTGGTTTTGTTGATCTGTTCCACAGTTCTTCTGGTCTCTATTTCATTGAGTTCTGCTCGAATCTTTATTAATTCTCTTCTTCTGGGTGTAGGATCTATTTGCTGTTTTTTTCTCCAGCTCCTTTAGGTGCAAGGTTAGCTTTTGTATTTGAGTTACTTCCAGTTTTTGGATGGATGCTTGTATTGTGATGTATTTCCCCCTCAGGACTGCTTTTGATGTATCCCCAAAATTTTGAATGTTGTATCTTCATTCCCATTAGTTTCCATGAATCTTTTTTTTTTCTCTAATTTCCAGGTTGACCCTTTCATCTTTTAGCAGGATGGTCCCTAACCTCCACGTGTTTGAAATCCTTCCAAACTTCTTCTTGTGATTTAGTTCTAGTTTCAAAGCATTATGGTCTGAAAATATGCAGGGTACGATCCCAATCTTTTGGTTTCCGTTAAGACTGATTTGTGACCCAGTATGTGGTCTATACTGGAGAAAGTTCCATGTGCACTTGAGAAGAATGTGTTTTCAGTTCCGTTTGGATGTAAAGTTCTGTAAATACCTGTGAAATCCATCTGGTCCAGTGTATCATTTAAAGCTCTTATTTCTTTGGAGATGTTGTGCTCAGAAGACCTGTCGATTGTAGAAAGCGCTATGTTCAAGTCACCAAGTATAAGTGTATTATTATCTAAGTGTGTCTTAACTTTGGTTATTAACTGATTGATATTCTTGGCAGCTCCCACATTCAAGGCATAAATATTCATGATTGTTAGGTCCTCTTCTTGGATAGATCCTTTAAGTATGATATAGTGTCCCTCTTCATCTCTTACTATAGCCTTTGGGATAAACTTTAATTTATCTGATATAAGGGTGGTACCCCTGCTTTGTTTTGAGGACCATTTGAATGGTACATGGTTCTCCAACCTTTTCTTTTCAGGCTGTAGGTGTCCTTCAGTCTAAAATGAGTCTCCTGTAGACAGCAAATAGATGGTTCTTGTTTTTTATCCAGTCTGAAACCCTGCGCCTTTTGATGGGGTCATTAAGCCCATTCACTTTCAGAGTTATTATTGAAAGATATGAATTTAGTGTCATCATAATGACCTATTCAGTCCCTGTTTTTGTGGATTATTTCTTTGTCCATCTTCTTTCTTTTACAGAGTCCCCCTTAATATTTCTTGCAGAGCTGGTTTGGAGGTCACATATTCTTTCAGTTTCTGCCTATCTTGGAAGCTCTTTATCTCTCCTTCCTTCTGAATGAGAGCTTTGCTGGATAAAGTATTCTTGGCTGCATGTTCTTCTCATTTAGGACCCTGAATATATCCTGCCAGCCCTTTCTGGCCTGCCAGGTCTCTGTGGAGAGGTCTGCTATTAACCTAATACTTCTCCCCATAAAGGTTAGGGGTTTCTGGTCTCTTGCTGCTTTAAGGATCTTCCCTTTATCTTTGGAATTTGCAAGTTTCACTATTAAATGTTGAGGTGTTGGACGACTTTTATTGATTTTAGGGGGGGATCTCTCTATCTCCTGGATCTGAATGCCTGTTTCCCTTCCCACGTTAGGGAAGTTCTCAGGTATGATTTGTTCAAATACACTGTCTGGTCCTCTATCTCTTTCGGCACCCTCTGGAACCCCAATTCAATGTAGATTTTTCCTTCTGAGGCTGTCATTTATTTCTCTTAACCTACCCTCGTGATCTTTTATTTTCTCTTTTTTCCTCAGCTTCCTTTCTTGCCATCAACTTGTCTTCTATATCACTCACTTATTCTTCTACCTCATTAACCCTCATCATTAGGACCTCCAGTTTGGATTGTATCTCATTTAATTGATTTTTAATTTCGGCCTGATTAGATCTAAGTTCTGCAGTAATGAAGTCTCTTGAATCCTTTATGCTTTTTCCTAGAGCCACCAGTAGCTTTATAATCGTGCTTCTGAATTGGCTTTCTGACTTTGAATTTTAATCCAAATTTTGTAACTCTGTTGGAAAGAGGACTGTTTCTGATTCCTTCTTTTTGGTGAGTTTTTCCTTCTAGTCATTTTGCTCAGTGCAGAGTGGCCAAAAACAAGTTGTACTGGAAAAACAATAAAAAGAGAGAAAGATGGGGGGGGGGGGGGACAAACAGAAAACAAAAAACAAGGGGGAGTATCCTCTGATTTTATATACTGCAAATCCCTAGACTTCCCCTGGAACTTTCCAGTGCTGCTTGGTCAATAACTTGCTTTTCCCCTGTCCTTCCAGCTGGTCTTCTGGGGGAGGGGTCTGCTGTGCTGATTCTCAGATGTGTGCACCTGGGGGAGCTGCCCAGCCCCCTGCTAGGTGCAAGGCTCAGTGAGAGCTGTTTATCCTGTGAGGCCTCTGCTCAGTCCCAGGTACAAGCTAACACCAGGAGGAGGAACAACAGTGACGGAGGCCAGCTCTCCAGCCCTGGAGTCAGCTCCCGCAGTAACTACCGCATCTCCCAGTCTGCAGATGCCTGGATGCTCCGGGGGCGGAAGGCACCCAGTGGCAGGAGCGTCCTTGCTGTCCTGTGTCCTCCCGGACTCCGCCTGTCCTGGGGGGGAGCGCCAGAACTTGGGTGTGTTCCCCAGTGCCCTTGGCTTGCGGCCTACACCACTGGAATCCTGCCCCAGGTGTGCAGCCCCCTCCACGTGGAGCCGCCACCTATGCCACTCCTGGGGGCCCTTTAAGGAGTTTGGCTGCAGAGTGGGCCTGCTCTCCCCCAGGGCCCAGGTCCTCTGTTAGTGCCCCTGGGAACCTGAGGGCATCCCCGCACCACCTGGGATCCCGCCCGAGCTCCCTGCCAGCACCTTTCCACCCGGGAAGATTGGTAAAGTTTCTGCATCTCCAGTTTCCTGCATCTTTCCTGTCCTGGGGGCACTCGCTGTGCTGCCTTAGCCCGGCTCCTCACAGAGACCCCTCCCCCTTCGATGCTTTTTTATTTCTTTCCCCCCCCCCCCATCTTCCTACCTTGATAGAAGCACGAACTCTTCTCACTGTAGCATTCCAGCTGTTCTCTCTTTAAATCTCAGGCCTAATTCATAGGTTTTCAAGATGATTTGAAAGTTATCTAGGTATGTTGGTGGGGACAGGTGACTTGGGGACCCTACTGTTCCCCCATCTTGCCCCACCTCCCGGATCTTCTTTTTTTTTAAATCTTTGTCTTTTGATTGGAGCATTTAGTCTATTGACATTCAGAGTAATTATTGAAAGATATGAATTTAGTGCCATTGTATTACCGGTAAAGTCACCTTTCCTGTAGATTTTTCCTTTCTAGTCTTTGTTACATTTGGGCTCTGTCTCCACTCAAAGGATACCCTTTAATATTTCTTGGAAGGCCTGTTTGGTGTTCACAAATTCCTTTAGCTTTTGTGTCATGAAAACTCTTTATCTCTCTCTCTGTTCTGAATGACAGCCTTGCTGGATAAAGTAACTATTCTTAGCTGCATATTTTTCTCATTTAGCGCCTTGAATATATGATGCCATTCCTTTCTGGCCTTACAGGTATCTGTGGACAGGTCAGCCTTTTGTTTCTGCCCTGGTAGGTTAAAGACTTCTTGTCCCTAGCTGCTTTTGGGATTTTCTCTTCATCTTTGAAATTTGCAAGCTTCATTATTATATGTTGGGGTGTTGACCTATTTTTATTGATTTTGAAGGGGTTTTCCATGCCTTCTAGACTTGAATGCCTGTTTCTTTCCCCAGATTAGGGAAGTTCTCTGTTATAATTTGGTCAAATAAGCATTCTGCCCCTCTCTCCTTCTCATCTTCTGGGACCCCTATTATCTAGATATTATTCCATTTTATGAAATCACTGAATTCCTTCAGTTTACCTTTGTATTCAAATAGTTTTCTTTCCTTTTCCTTTCAACTTCCTTATTTTCCATCATTTTATCTTCTATATCACTGCTTTTCTCTTCTTCCTCATTCATTCCCATTTTTATGACCTCCACTTGGGACCGTGTCTCAATAATAGCATTTTTAATTTAAGCCTCACTAGATTTTAGTTCTTTTACGTCTCCAGTAAGCAATTCTCTTCTATGCTTTTCTCATGCTCAGCTAGTATCTTTATAATTGTTGTTGTAAATTATACTTCAGATATCTTTACTTATATCCATATTAATTAAATCCCTGGCAGTTAGTACTACCTCCTGTTCTTTCTTTTGAGGTGAGTTTCTCTGTCTCATCATTTTGTCCAGAAAAGAAAGGAGAAAGGAGAAAAAACAAAAATAATAACAACAACAGGAAAACATACACACACACACACACACACACACACACACACAACCAGATCCTGGGTGTGCTTTGGTCTGCTCCTTAAAAGAAACGAGATCTCGGGTCACTTGAGTGGCTCCATGATTGAGCATCTGCCTTTGGCTCAGGTCATGATCCTGAGGTCCTGGGATTGAGACCTGCAGCAGGCTCTCTCTGCCTATGCCCCTGCCTCTCTCTGTGTCTCTTATGAGTAAACAAACAAAATCTTAAAAAAAAAAAAAAAGAAAAGAAACTAGATCTCAATATCAGAAAGAGAGAAAACATATATAAAAGGAAAGGAAACAAAAATAAAAACATATGAAGTATATATAAAAATAAAAACTGGAAAAATAAAATAAAAATAATACTAAAAAACTATAGAATAAAAAATATTAAGAATGCTATATACTGTTTTCCCCAACATCTGAAGTTTTGCAGCCTTGTCTCATCAGTAAATTTGCTGCAAGTGAGTTGTTTGTACTGATCTTCTGGGGGAGGGACCTGTTGGGCTGATTCCCAGATGGACTTGTCCCAGTGGAAATGTGCCTCCAGTCCAGAGGCAGGACTTGATGTAAACAGCTCCAGACTCCAATAGGTGAGGCTGTTTTGCTCCCCGGAGGCTCTCAGCACTGGTGGGCAGGATGAATATGACTGCATTCCACTCTTAGCCCCAGAGCTGAGAATTTCTGCCCCCGACTCTTCAGTGACCCCTCACAGAAAAGCAATCAACCATTCTGGTTTCCCTGGTTTTTCATCAGAACTCTGTGTTCACCTGTACTCTGAACTATGTAGTTATAGACCCATGCTATTCCTCTCCGGGGAGAGTGGGGGATTTTGCCACACTTCTGCCTTTTGCTGGACCCTTCCCAGGCAAACAGTTGCACAACTGTGTAGCGGTTTGCAGTTTATAGCAAAATAGAGCAGAAAGCTAGCACCTAGACTCCTTGTTCTCATTCAGCTTTCCTACTTCTATGCTAGGAACTCTGCTGCAGTCAGGCACAAGCCATTCTTGTGATCCTGGGATACTGAGACCACACTGTCACACCTGGGATTCCACCCTGCTTCACCATCTGAGCACTTTAAGCCAGGCGTACGCACCTCCTCTACACACACACACACACACACACAGAGTACCAAACTTTTAAAAGTTCTGATTTTTTCACTGCACTGCTTATAATACTTTGCAGTAACATCCTGAAGCAGGTTCCTTCTCCTCCGCATATCCTCAGCTGTATCACATCAGATTCAAGTCTCCCCACATCCTACCTTCCAAACAGTGGTTGTTTTTCTACTTGTAGACTTGCAGCATTTGTTTTCTCTGATCTCTGATTGATTTCTCAGTTGTTCAAAGTGATTTGATAGTTATCTAGTTGTATTTCAGGGACAAGACAAACTTAGAGTCCCCCTACTCCTTCACCATCTTAACCCTTCTTCCCTCTCTTTGAATTTTGTCAACAGTTGTTAATCAATTGCTTTGCTCAACCTTGAGATGTGAAGTGAGCAGCATGTGCTCCGTGCTTAGAGGTCTTTTGGCTGCTTGTCCCCAAGAAGAGCAAGGTACAGAGGATGGAGAATCTCAGGAGAAGCAATTCCTGAGCATTGCACAGGAGGAAGAATGGCTGGTTGGTTATTCAATGGTGAGGGTCATTGAAGAAGACAGGAGATGCATCCTTTTTGGTTAGACAAAGGGAAGGCAGGGCTTACTGTCTACAAGCTCAGAGATAGGATGAGCTTTTGGGCTATTGAAATCAGCAACTCAGACCTAGGGTTTTACTCCCTTCTCCTTCACCTTTCTGAGGTCAGTTTTGTTCTAAGGCTGGCTCTGTTCCTGGTGATGACATGACCTGAGCCAGGTCCCACTGTCCATAGAAAAGGTTGTTGCTCTCCACACAGAAGCAGAGTTCTGGGTTCCTTCACCTCAAGTTGCACAGATTGGAGTTTTTGACAAATTGAGGGGAGAATGTCTTGACTGGAGCTTCTGGCTAAAGCTGAAAGAAAAGTAAACTTCCCTCCAAGTACCTGAGTTACATGAATGTACTCTCAGGAATATCTGGGTCCTGTTAGAGCAGGGACAAAGAAGGAGTAGAAGGAAAGTGATGCTGTCCCAACTCTCTCCCTGCATGCCTAAGTTTGCCTCATCTCTTCTTGGAGCAACACATACAAAAAAAACTTACTTGGGAAGATCCACAATACTGCTTTCCAGAGCTAATGTAATAATGGTTGTTAGCACAAAGTACAAGAAAAACCATATGCATATTTCTCATATGCATATTATCTGAGTTCAGAATGCTCCAGCTTCCAGATTTTCCTGAATTAACCTTCTTTCCCAAGGACTTCTCTCCTCCCTAGATACCTCCTCTTGGAAAATGGTATGATCCAGGAAGTGGCTTTGGGAATATGCATACCAAAGCCATTTCAGGGAAATAAACATCATAAAGGGAACTGTCAGCTACTCTGTAGGATGACAAATATTCATAGAAGCCTACAGTAATAATGGATCCAGTGAGTGTGATCTCAAAATGAACATTGTACAAAGATGAAGTTGATGATTATCTCAAATAAACACAGGGTAGGATTTAAGATGGCAGTGCAGTAGGCAATACACTATCTTTGCCTTGTCCCTCAAATACAGCTAGATAAATATCAAATTCAGAAGAGCCCCAAAATCAATAATGCTGAAAGCGAACTGCAGAATTGGAGGGCGAAAAGAGTCCACATAGTGGAAAGTAAAAGGTGTGGAGACGTGATTCAGGGGGAAAAGAATTGAGGGTGCTTCAGAGGGTAGGGAGCCTTAATCTCAGAGAGAGAGGGGAGAGAGATAAAGAGAGAAAGTAGTGTGCAAAGGATTACATAAGAAAAACACATCCCCAAAACCATTGACTGGGGAAACTAGAGCAACTGATAATCACAAATTTTTACAAGCAGTGGAATTCAAAGTCTGAAGTTTTAGACGTCCACACCATCATCAGGTGGAGCCTGGTGGGCGTAGGGGTGCTTCTGTTGGGAAGGAGGATGGAGGCCTGAGAGTAGACTGCGTGGTCTGAGGATCCCCTGGGTAGCACTGGGAGATACAGTCCCCCTTCTTGGAGTGCATTTGGGGGGAAGTGGCACTGCCTCCAGGGGACAAAGAGCTGGCACATGCCAATGTGCTGCCCTATTCTTTACCATAGGAATAAGGACCCCTGCTGAGGGCAGCAAACCTTGGTGCCTGCTTTTTGCTGTGCTTCCTCATGAACTCCAAGCCGCTGTATGATGTGCAACTGCTTTTCTGAGACAAGCCAACACCAACAACAGCATGGCCATACCCTCCCCCGAAGGATCACTGCAGTTCCATGCTACCTTAGGTCCACAAAATTTGGAGTTTTGAACCCCAGCTGCATGCCCAAGATAAAATAGAGGAACACTGCACTGCTGGGTGGGCCAATGGCTTGGACATAGGCCGGGTGAAGGCAAGAGTCTGACAGTTGCCTGGGACATGACACAGGGCATTGTTTGCTCTTTTGTGAGGGTTTGTGAGGGCTCTTTTGTACTAAACAGTGGCAAGTGGAAACTCCCCACTCGGGACAAGAGAGTGGAGCGAGGCCATTTTCCCCTGCCCATCCACCAGCACTAACTGAATTCAGTGAGCGACACAGCACACATAGTGGAGGCTAGAGCCACTTAACCAAGTCCTGCCCTGCTGCACCCTGCAGGAATGCCTTTACTAGAGCAAATCTGCCTGAGAACCAGCATAGCAGGCCCCTCCCCCAAATGACCAGCACAAACCCCTCACATGCACCAAGTCTACTTGATCATAGTGCTGTAAAATTTCAGCTACTGTGGAAATAGGATCAGGCTTATTTTCAAAAGCATACCAAAGCATAGCTAGTTAAAACACCACACAGTGGACAGGGTCCAAATATTCCCCACAGCAGGCAAGGAGAGCTGCAGAGGATTGACCTGAGGGAAAGAGCAGCCAAAATATAGCAACAGAGTGCACACTCTGAAGCACTTCCTGAAGCACCAGGCCCTGGACAGTATAGGCTGTCTTCTTAATATAGCCATTACTCTCAAAAGCAGGAAATATAATAGACTTTCCTAATGCCCTAACATGCATGCATGTGTGCACGTACACACACACACACACACACACACACACGCAAAAACAGTGACCTAGACAAAATACCAAGATGGAGGAATTCATCCCAAAAGAAAGCACAAGAAGAGGTCACAGCCAGGGATCTAATTAAAACAGATATAAGTAATATGCCTGAACCAGAATTTAAAACTGCAATCATAATAGTAGCTGGGCTTGAGAAAAGCATAGAAAATACTAGAGAGACCCTTACTACAGAGATAAAGAACCTAAAAATTAGTGAAGCCAAAAATAAAAAATGCTATAACCAAGATGCAAAACCAACTGCATGTAATGACCACAAGGATGGAAGAAGCAGAGGCATGAATAAGTGAAATAGATAAAATGATGGAAAATAAGGAAGCTGAAAAAGAAGAGGGAAAGAAGAGTATTGGATCACGAATGTAGATTTATGGAACTCAGCAACTCCATAGAGCATAAAAACATTCATATCATAGGAGTCCCAGAAAAAGAACACAGGGGAAAGGGAGCAGAAGGTTATTTGAGCAAATTATTGAAAACTTCCCTAATCTGGGGAAGGAAACAAACATCCAAATCCAGGAGACAAGAGAACTTCCTTCAAACCCAACAAAAACTGGCCACCAAGACATATTGTATTAAATTTTACAAAATACAGAGATAAGGAAAGAATCCTGAAAGCAACAAGGGAAGACAAATCCCTACAAAGGAAGACAAATCAGGTTCACAGCAGATCTCTCCACAGAACCCTGGCAGGCCATATGGGAATGGCATATTATATTCACTGTGCTGAATGGGGAAAAAATGCAGCCAAGAATACTTTATCCAGTAAGACTACATTCAGAATAGAAGGAAAGAGAAAGAGCTTCCCAGATGATCAATAGCTAAATACCCTTCCCCAGAGGATCATTGCAGTTCCATGCTACACTAAGTCCACAAAATTTGGAGTTTTGAACCCCAGCTGCATGCCCAAGATAAAATAGAGGAACACTGCACTGCTGGGTGGGCTAACGGCTTGGACATAGGCAGGGTGAAGGCAAGAGTCTGACAGAACCCTGGGACATGACACAGGGCATTGTTTGCTCTTTTGTGAGGGTTTCCTAAACAGTGGCAAGTGGAAACTCCCCACTTGGGACAAGAGAGATAACTATTAAACCAGCCCTGCAGGAAATATTAAAGGGGACACTTTGAGTGGGAAAGAAAGACCAAAATACTATGATTAGAAAGGAACAGAGAACCTCCCCACAAACATTGACATTACAGGGAAAACAATGGCACTAAAATCATATCTATCATTAATTATCCTGAACGTAAATGAACTAAACGCTCCAATCAAAAGACATAGGATATCAGAAATGGATAAAATGACAAGACCTATCTATATGCTGCTTACAAGAGAGTCCTTTTAGACCTAAAGACACTTCCAGTTGGGAGTGAGGGGGTGGAGAACCCTCTATAATGTTAATGGATATATTAAAAAAAAAAAAAAAGCCAGAGTAACATCCTTATATCAGACAAACTAGATTTTAAGCAAAGACTGTAATAAGAGATGAAGAAGGACACTATATCATAATAAAGGAGTCTATCAAACAAAAATATAAGATAATTGTAAATATTTATGCCTCTAACTTGGGAGCACCCAAATATATGCATCAATTAATAACAAAACTATAGCTCTAAAAAATAAACTCATTGATAATAATATAATAATAACAGGGGACTTTGACACCCTATTCACAACAATGAACAGATCATTTAAGCAGATCAACAAGGAAATAATGACTTTGAATGATACACTGGACCACATAGACTTAACAGATACATTGAGAACATTTTATCTTAAAGCAGCAGAATACACATTCTTTTCAAGTGCACATGGAACATTCTCCAGAATAGATCATATACTGGGTCACAAATTAGCCCTCAGGAAGTACAAAAATATTGAGCATGGTATGAACCATGCATCTTTTCTGACCACAGTGCTATGGTGACTTCAAGAAAAATCTGGAAAGACCACAAATACATGGAGGTTAAAGAATATCCTACTAAAGAATATATGATTAAATCAGTGAATTAAAGAAGAATTTAAAAAATACATGGAGGCAAATGAAAATGAAAGTATGATAGTCCAAAATCTTTGGGACACAGCAAAGCCAGTCCTAAAAGTAAAGTATACCACAATACAGGCCTACCTCAAGAAGCAAGAAAAGTCTCAAATATGCAACCTAATGCTATACCTGAAGGAGCTAAAAAAGGAAAGCAAATAAAGCATAAAGCCAGAAGAAGCAAGGAAATAATAAAGAATCGAGCAGAAATCAATGATTTAGAAACAAACAAACAAAAACTCCCAGTAGAACAGATCGATGAAACTAGGAGCTGGTTCTTTGAAGGAATTACCAAAATTGATAAATCACTAGTCAGACTTATGAAAAAGAAAAGAGAAAAAACCCAAATAAAGAAAATCATGAATGAAAGAGGAGAGATCACAACAAACACCACAGAAATACAAACTAAATTATAAGAAAATATTATAAAAAATTATAAGCCAACAAATTAGACAATCTGAAAGAAATGGACAAATTCCTAGAAACAGACAAACTATCAAAACTGTAATAGGAAGAAATTGAAAATATGAACAGACCATAACTGGCAAAGAAATTGAATCAGTAATCAAAAATCTTCCAACAAACAAAAGCCCAGGGCCAGATGCCTTCCCAGGGGAATTCTACTAACTATTTAAAGAACAATGAATACCTACCTATTCTTTTGAAACTACTCCCCAAAAAATGGAAATGGAAGGAAAACTTCAAAAGTCATTCTGTGAGGGCAGTATCACCATGATTCCAAAACCAGATTAAGACCTCAATTAATAGAAGAATTATAGACCAATATCTCTAATGAACATGGATGAAAAAATTCTCCATGAGATAATAGCAAATCAAATTCAACAGTACATTAAAAGAATGATTCACCATGATCAAGTGGGATTTATTCGTGGGCTGTTGGGGTGGTTCAACATTTGCAAATCAATTGATGTGATACATCATGTTAATAAAAGGAAGGCTAAGAACCATATGATCCTCTCAATAGTTGCAGAAAAAAAAAATTTGACAAATTCAGCACCCATTCTTTTTTTTAATTTTTTAATTTTATTTATTCATGAGAGACACACACAGAGAGAGAGAGAGAGAGAGGCACAGACATAGGCAGAGGGAGAAGCAGGCTCCATGCAGGGAGCCTGATGTGGGACTCGATCCCGGGACTCCAGGATCATACCCTGAGCTGAAGGCACACACTTAACTGCTGAGCCACCTAGGCATCCCATTAGCACCCATCTTGATAAAAACCCTCAAAAAAGTAGAGATAGAAGGAACATACCTCAACATGATAAAGGCCATATACCAAATACAGCTATTATTATCCTCAATGGAGAGAGACAGAGCTTTTTCTCTATAGTCAGGAACAAGATAGGGATGTCCACTCCCACCATTGTTATTCAACATAGTCCTCAGCAATCAGATAACAAAAAGAAATGAAATGCATCCAAATTGCAAGGAAGAGATCAAACTTTAATTATTTGCAGATGACATGATACTCTATGTAGAAAACAAAACAAAACAAAAAAAAAGAAAAGAAAAGAAAACCCAAAGACTCCACATAAAATTGCTAGAACTAATATTTGAATTCAACAGAGTTGCAGGATATAAAGCCAATGTACAGAAATTTGTGGCATTTCTATACATCAATAATGAAGCAGCAGAAGGAGAAAATTAAGAAAACATTCCTATTTACTATTGCACCGAAAATCATGATACCTAAGAATAAGCCTACCAAAATAGATAAAAGATCTATACTCTGAAAGCTATAAAACACTTATGAAGGAAATTGAAGATGACACAAAAGAATGGAAAAACATTCCATGCTTATGGATTGGAAGGACAAATATTTTAAATCTTTAAATTTGCCACCCAATGCAATCTACATATTCAATGCAAACCCTATCAAAATACCATCAACATTTTTCACAGAGCTAGAACAAATAATCCTAAAGTTTGCATGGAACCACAAAACCACAAATAGCCAAAGCAATCTTGAAAAAGAAATGGAAAACTGGAGGCATCACAATTCCAGACTTCAAACTATATTACAGAGCTATAGTCATCAAGACAGTACACTACTGGCACAAAAACAGACACATAGATCAGTGGAACAGAATAGAAAAGTCAGAAATGGACCCACCATTATAATGTCAATTAGTCTTTGAGAAAGCAGGAAAGAATATCCAATGGAAAAAATTCTCTTCAATGAATGGTGCTGGTAAAACTAGACAGCAACATGCAGGAGAATGAAACTGGACAACTTTCTTACACCACACACAAAAATAAACCCCAAATGGATGAAAGCCCTAAATGTGAGACAGGAATCCATCAAAATCTTAGAGAGGAACACAGACAGTAACCTCTTTGACCTTGGACATAGTAATAGTAACTTCTTACTAGACATGTCTCTGGAGGCAAAGGAATCAAAAGCAAAATGAAGTATTGGGATTTCATCAACATTAAAAAACTTCCTCATGGTGAAGGAAACAATCAATAAAACCAAAAGGCAACCTACAGAATGAGAAAATATTTGCAAATGACATATATGATAAAGGGTTAGTATCCAAAATCTATAAGGAACCTATCAAACTCAACACCCAAAACATAAATAATCAGTTAAGAAATGGGCAAAAGACATGAACAGACATTTTTCCAAAGAAGACATACAGATGGCTAACAGACACATGAGAAGATTCTCAACACCATTCATCAGGGAAATACAAATCAAAATGAGATACCACTTTATCCCTTTCAGAATGGCTAAAATTAACACAGGAAACAACAGATGTTGGTGAGGATGCAGAAAACAGGGAACCCTCTTGCACTGTTGGTGGGAATGCAAACTGGTGCAGCCACTCTGGAGAACAGTTTTTTGAGGTTCCTCAAGTAGTTGAAAGTAGGACTACTCTAGGACTTAACAATTGCATTAGTAGGTATTTACCCAAAGGATACAAAAAATATTAACTTGAAGGGGCATATACACCCTGATATTTATAGCAACATTAAAAACAATAGCCAAATTATGGAAAGATCCCAAATATCCATTGACTAATGAATGGAAATATATTTTATATATATATACATATATAAAACAGAATATTACTCAGCCATCAAAAAGAATGAAATCTTTCCATTGCCATTTGCAATGATGTGGATAGAGCTCAAACGTATTATGGTAAGCGATATAAGTCATTCCAAGAAAGGCAAATACTGTGTAGTTTCACTCATATGTGAAATTTAAGAAATGAAACAGTTGAACCTAAGAAAGGAGCAAAAAAAGAGAGAGAAGCAATCCATAAGAGACTTTGTTAGAGAGTACAAACTGAGGATTGCTGGAGGGGGAGGCCGGCTGGGGGGTGGGCTAAATAGGTGATGGGTATTAAGGAGGACACTTGTGCTGATCACTGGGTGTTATATGTAAGTGATGAATCACTGAACTCTGCTCCTAAAACCAATATTACATGGTGTGTTGAGTATAATTTAAATAACAACTTTTAAAAAAAGCACTGGGTAATATATTACTCAATCCTTATCACAATGTTAAATAATTTTAAATGGCTTTCTAAAGCTACCTCTGCTCCTGGTGACAAAATGACAGAACTAATTATTTGACTTTATACAGAATGCCAATTCCACACCCCAAATCAGTTTTAAGTTTCTGGAGCCCAGATCTTGTGTCATCTTCACCTTATATCCTTAGCTCTAGCATAGAACCTAGCTCTTAGAATATGTTCAGTAAATGTTTGATAGATCCAAGAATAAATGTTCATAATGAAACACTAAAGGCATTCTTGTTAAAACCAGAGATAAAGAAAATTGCTTGTTATAAACTATTATTATTTAATATTTTCTGGAATTTCTGGTTAATGCAGTAATACATAAATTTTAGAAAGAATGAATATTGCAATCCAAAATAATATTATCATTACTTACAAAAGTTAAGCTCATATGCCTAAAAAGTCCAAATTAATTAAGAGGTTCTCAGAGCTAATAAGAGAAAGCAATAAGTTGACTATGAGGAAAACAAACTAGAGCTTTCCTATAGAGGCAGAAGGAAAAGATCTTAGTCACCAATACAATAGCAACACTAGTAAAATTCAAATGCCAGAGAATAATCTTTGTAAATTATAAAGACAATTTGCCGGAAGTTAAGAAGACATAAACCAAAGTCTTAAACTACAATGACCTGCCTCATTTCTAGCTTAGAAAACTAAACATTGCTTAATCTATCATTTTTCAGTGGGAATGCCATCCCTTCCATAAGATTTTCTCCAAAAAACTCCTGCTCTGGAACTGACTGTCAGTTCTAGGGACTAAGTGGGGTCCTAGTCACGGCTTCTCATGTTCTATGGGAGTATTGGTGTATGAGTAGGATTCTGACTCCAGTTCTTTTTCCGCATCACCAACCAAATCTCAGATACCAGATGACTGTAATACAATTCAACTCATTTCTTTTTTTTAAATAATAAATTTATTTTTTTATTGGTGTTCAATTTGCCAACATACAGAATAACACGCAGTGCTCATCCTGTCAAGTGCCCATCTCAGTGCCCGCCACACATTCACCTCGACTCCCCACCCTCCTCCCCTTCCACCACCCCTAGTTTATTTCCCAGAGTTAGGAGTCTCTCATGTTCTGTCTCCCTTTCTGATATTTCCCACTTATTTTTTCTCCTTTCCCCTTTATTCCCTTTCACTGTTATTTATATTCCCCAAATGAATGAGACCATACAATGTTTGTCCTTCTCCGATTGACTTATTTCACTCAGCATAATACCCTCCAGTTCCATCCACGTTGAAGCAAATGGTGAGTATTTGTCGTTTCTAATGGCTGAGTAAAATTCCATTGTATACATATACCACATCTTCTTTATCCATTCATCTTTCGATGGACACCGACGCTCCTTCCACAGTTTGGCTATTGTGGACATTGCTGCTAGAAACATTGGGGTGCAGGTGTCCCGGCGTTTCATTGCATCTGTATCTTTGGGAATTCAACTCATTTCTGACACTATCTACTGGGAATTATCTATCTACAGATTAAGGGCTCAGATTTAAGCCCTGTAAGACTGCCCTTCGTTTCAGATGCCAATCACAAACCCAAGCTATTGCCTCTGCTTCTGACCTACTGGCTATAAATCAGAGGTTCCCAAAACCTCTCCTTGGGTTCGATTACTTTGCTAGAGCAGATCACAAAATTCAGGAAACTACTTTACTCATTAGGATACCAGTTTATTATAAAAACATATAATTCAAGAACAGCCAGATGGTGGAGATATGTAGGGTAAGGTATGGGAAGAGAGATGTAGAGCTTCCATGCCCTCTCCAGGGACATCACACTCCATCACCTCTATATGTCCACCAATCCAACAGCTTTCTAAACCCCTTCCTTTTGTGTCTTTATGGAAGCTTTCTTATATAGGCACAACTGATAGACATCAGTGACTTTAGTGATTGAACTCAGTCTCAATCCCATCTCCTCTCCTCATAGGTCAAGGTGGAGGGTGGTGTGGGAAAGGTATGAAGACTAAAAATTCTAGCCTTCTAATCACATGATTGGCCTCACTGGTAAGGAGTCTCCATTTTTAGGTGCTTTACAAGACCTGCCTCATTAACATTAACTCAGAAGTGATTAAAAGGGGTTTGTTATGAATACCAAGACAACTTTATCACTCTCATCCCAGGAAACTTCAAGGTTTTTAGGAGATCTGTGCTAGGAAAGAGGAACAAAGATCAGATATGTATTTATTTATAAGTCACAATATCATGGTTAGCCTAAGGGGAAGTTTGTAGGAGCAGCATCCTAAAAAGCCCAGGTTGATTGTTTCAAATAATAATATAGAACAGGGTTGCCAAACCTAAAATGAGCAAATGAGAAGCCAAAAAAGTTGAGAAAGAAGCTGTGTAGGGCATGACTCACAGCGGCAATGGGAGGCAGAAGCTGGGAAAAGACCCCAGGACTTCCCCAAGTGCCCACAGGGCCACCCTGTCCAGAGGTACAAAACCTGGCACATATTATTCTCTAAATACATATTTGCTGAACCAAAACACAAGCCATGTCACACAGCATATACAGGCTTTGGGGACCATGGGCATGTTGTACTATTAAAACTGTACTAAAAGATACTCTACCTTGATTTGACACTTTTGGTATGTCTATTAGATCCATTGGACCTACTGAAGTCTTATGTCTGCTTCCATTTGTTTTTGGATCCTAATAATTGAAAATAGCATGATGTGGAGGTGGAAACTAGAGTGTCACAAAATTGGAATTTTGATCTTGGATGAGCCACAGAGTAACTGTAAATCCACAAATGTTACCTCCCCTTTGGAATCCTTTTCCTAGTTGAAACATAGTCCAAGTAAATAATTAATGAAGTCCTTTTCGTTCTATAATTCTACTTCATTAGGATAGGCCACCAGTTTTAAAAAATGGCGAAACAATTTTAATTGCTGTCATAATGTGATGTGCTGGACAAGCCCTCCAGGTCCCTTTAGGAAAGTAGCACTTATTCCCCAACTCCTGGCATTGTTGATTCCAACAACTCTCTGGTAAGTACCTCTCTAGAAATACCCTCAGCTAAAGAGACTATCTTCCCTGGCTTGCATTTTCTCACTGGTTTCTTTTTTATTTTTTAAAGGATTTTATTTATTTATTCATGAGAAATACAGAGAAAGAGGCAGAAACACAGGCAGAGGGAGAAGCAGGCTCCCTGCAGGGATTCAATCCCAGGATCCCGGGATCACATCCTGAGCCAAAGGCAGATGAGCAACTACTGAGCCACCCCAGGACCCTTCTCCCTAATTTCAACCCACATCTTGGTTTATGTGGATGTACCAGGCTTTAGCAGCTTTGAAGAGATAACACAGCTCCAAAGCTCCTTGTGGGACCAGCCAAGACCTCTGTTACAAAGTCATCACACTTCACCGATTCCCTCCGCCCAGTCCTGCTTCCTTCCCAGACCCATACTCTGCGAGCATTTCCCAAGAGACTTGCTACTCACTAATCTCAGTCTCAAAGGATATTGAACTAAAATGGCTCCCAGATTAGGAATTAGTTTTCATGTAAAGAGGCTCCTTAAACCAATTTTTAAGTAAATATCAAAATATTTATTTGAAATCACAATGGAGTGGAAGATTTTAATATGAAATACTATTTTAAGATATAGTTACATTTTGGGCAGCCCAGGTGGCTCAGGGGTTTACCACTGCCTTCAGCCCAGGGCGTGATCCTGGAGACCCGGGATTGAGTCCCACGTCAGGCTTCCTGCATGGAGCCTGCTCCTCCCTCTGCCTGTGTCTCTGCCCCCCTACCCCGTGTGTCTCTAATAAATAAATAAAATCTTAAAAAAATGATGTAGTTACATTTAAAGAACAGGTGTCTCAGTGTGCTTCTGTATCATACTTGTCTGCTATTGTCTCAAATTTATTGTCTACAATTAGAACTAAACTTTTCTTAGTAATTTTTTAAAAGATGTATTTATTCATATGTGTGTGAGAGAGAGAGATTGTGCACACGTGTGCGTGCACACGTGCACCCAAGTAGGGGGAGGGGCAGAGGGATAGAATCCTTAAGCAGACTCCCTGCTGAGTACAGAGCCTGACATGAGGTTCACTCTCATGACTCATGAGATCATGACCTGAACTGAAACCACAAGTCAGTCAACCTACTGAGCCACCCAGGCACTCGTTCTCTTAGTAATTTTTTAAAAAGAAACTGGCAGTTTGGGTTGGCACCAATGGCCACATTATGTCTTCTGGGCTTTCAGCACTCCATCACCAACAATGTCCCCTCTCCTGGATGCCTTTCCTCATGTCTCTTCTCAGCTAAAGTGCTCTTACCCCTCTTTCACTACCAGAGATGCAGATGTGGATGTACAAAACCTTAGCAGCAACCTCACTTTCTTTTGATCTGCAGCAGTTTCATCCTTGGTCTCCAATATTCCCATAAACGCCTAGATCTCCTTTCCTAGATTGTTAGCTCCTTCAGGGTGACATCTATGACTTTTAATTGTAGAACAATGACTTGTTCTATAATTACCATTTTTATCCTGAATTAGTTGAGCTGTCCATGCCATGCATCACTAGAAGAATAAGGTCACTCTTACTGATTTTACTTTGTCTTTAACTTCTTTAACATAATGACTATATTTACCTAAGTAGAAATCAGGATTCCCCACCTTGTCAGTCCCAAGAACAATACAATATTAGAAATGGTAATTGTATAGAAAATCATTATATAGAAAATAAAAAAATTATAATACAAAGAATTTTAGCCGCAACAACAGTAGGTAATAAGCTGGATATCTAAAAATTATTTGATTCATTCCTCTCTATATATAAAGGGAGGAGGAAAAGATGGAACAAAGAACAGATAAACACTTAGAAAACAAGTCACAAAATTATAGACTTAAACCAACCATATCAATAATTACATAAATGTGAGCAAACTATAAAATCTTTAATTAAAAGACAAAGATTTTGAGACGATAAAAAATAAGACCCAACTGTTATCCATTTGAAGTATAAAGGCATGGATAGGTTGAAAGTACAAATATGATAACAAAGAAATTTTTAAAAAGGAAATGTGATTGCTATCAGGTACAGTAAGACTTTGAGACAAAAAAAGAGACATCATATAATGATAAAAAGTCAGTATCTCAGGAGAACAACAATCCTGAATGGTCTGCACCTAATAATAGAGATTTAAAATACAAGCAACAGGGTTGCCTGGGTGACTCAGTCAGTTAAGCAACTGATTTGATTTTGGCTCAGGTGGTGATCTCATGGTCATGAGACCAAGCCCCATGCTGAGCTCTGTGCTCATGTGCTCCTGAGGAGTCTACTTGAAATTCTCTCTCTCTCTTAAACAAACAAACAAACAAACAAACAAACAAGCAAACAAATAAGCAACAAGACAGAAAGGAGAAATAGAAAAATAAAAAATATAGCCTGATCCTCTCTCAGAAATGAACAGAATAGATAAGGAGGGGGAAAATGGTTGTAGGAACTAGGATAGTATAAGTAACTTGTTTCTGTGCTTGTAACTGTGAAATGAGTGGAAAATAAAGACCCAGATGTAAGTGTGCAGTTTCTGCATGAGTTAAACACAGACTGCCTCTACCTCAGCTAGAAGCAGATTAGGCCAAGCAAGGCCGGGGATGAGCTACAAGGGGAGTAGTCAGAAAAGTGAGCAGAGAGAAAGGCAGGAAGGAGACTATGGGTAGAGAAGTGAGTCCAGAGAAGTTCTGAGGTCCCTGACTCTCATTGCTTAGGGAGGCAGGTCCTCCTCACCCACTGGCTCTGCCCTGCCCTCTTTCCCTTGTCTTTGTCCAAGTAGGGAGGGCTCCATTGGGCTGCTTGCCCAAGCCTCTAGCATCGTGTGCTGACCCCAATGCTGCCACTCAGTTTCACCCTCATCCTGCATTTTTTGTATCTCTACTGAGTAATCTCTGAATTTGTTCTCTTGCAAAGACTTTCCTTGAGTGTCCATCCTTCCACTGCAGCAAATCCTATGTTTAGGACAAGGCTTTTCACACCCAAGTTCTCACACTGGAGCCCATCCATAGATTATGAAATCAACTTTTTCTCCATTAGCTATTTCTTTGTCTTTAATGAAATGATGGCTTTTGTTCATCTGAGCAAGCCACGAGGAAGATAGGAATGCCTGCTCACCTCCCTCCCAGCACCTCCCTCCCAGCTTTGATCTTAGAATGAAAGAGGGCTCAGGGTCAGCCTCTCTATCACACAGACCCCTGCACAAGTCCTAGTGTCTTTGCCAGAGGATCTGCATTATCCAATTTTTTTTTTTTATCTCACCCTGGCCAGCTTAAACGCGATTGAAACCTGTCTGTTTTTTTTTTTTTTTTAAGATTTTATTTATTTATTCATGACACAGAGAGAGAGAGAGAGAGATACAGGCAGAGATACAGGCAGAGGCAGAGGGAGAAGCAGGCTCCGTGCACCGGGAGCCCAACGTGGGATTCGATCCCGGGTCTCCAGGATCGCGCCCTGGGCCAAAGGCAGGCGCCAAACCACGGCGCCACCCAGGGATCCCCCTTTCTTTCTGTTTAAAAGTACTAAACGTCCTTGGAACAATTTGAACTTAGTTTATATCTGATTTGAAGTATTTTGGAGAAACAATAGTGACAAAGTATCACTTATAATAGCATTGCTTTCCTCCCGTCCTCATTAACAAAAACATAGCTGGAGGCCTCCATAGGAAAGTTTATGACGCAGTCAAGACACTGGATGGTGTAATTAAAAGCAAGGAGAAGGTCCTTAGCCACACCCAGTCTACCAGGAGGACAATCCACTGCTGGTTTAAGCTCCCTGAGCTGTGTGCCCATTCCACACACAGTGGATTCTGACAGTTTAGTCATGGCCTCAGCTCAGGGTGGATGTCCGGTGACTCGGGTTTTCTTTGTTATTAGGATTTTCAGTGTCTTCAGTTCTTCTTTGTTAATTTTGCTATTCCACGTACATGCTTCCATGTCAAGTCTTCCAATTCAAAATTTAGGTGAATTGAGGTTAAAAATCATCTGTCATCGTGGGTTCTTATTTAAACCAGCATGTAAGCCCCAGATTGTCCACTGAACTTAACACCTTTCTGGTTCTCACCCTTTTCTACCCTTTCTGGCTGGAGGGTGGGGGTCAACCCAGGCTAAGAGGAGTCTGAAAAAACGACTGTGCTCAGAAAGCCACTGGTGTCGTCTGGTTTGCCTCTTGTACTTTCAGCAGGACCGCCTTCTATGCCACCCCAGGCAAATTAGATTTTTACCACAGAAATTAATACTTCCTAATCTGTAATTTAATTATGTTAAAGGGATTGCTTTTTGGTTTTAGAGACTTTTGACTATATCTTGCCTTTCAAACCTAAATCACAAAAAATTAATATGTGACACATGATACACTGGTTACTGGCTCTAGCAAATAATCCACACACAGAGAAATGCAAAAGTGTTTTGGGCAGTCTGGGCCATTAAACTTTGAGATGAATCCATGAATTTCAAGGAGACCTGTGCAGGGACACAGAAACTTAATAAAATAGGAGACTGTAATGGTTGATATTACTCTAATTTGATTTCTCCAGTCATGTTCATACTTGATATGTGCAGCCAAAAAAGTAGAGATGTTTTACCAGCTTCTTTCTCTTCCTGAATTCCACTCTGTGCATGAGCTGAGGATCTGTGACTCTTGGGTTTTGGTTGTAAATAGTTGCAGTGATTTCTCTGTGGAAAATGATCTGGAATCCTGACCCTGTGTGAGGGATGGCACCTGGCCATGGTGTATAATGGCTCTGCATCCCAGCAGCCCTGAGGGGACACTGAGTGAGCTTCCTATTTTCTCTCTAGTACTGCTGATGGGTCAGGGCACCACGAGGCCCACGTGCACTAATTCTGCAGCTTTGACAGAAAGTATCCCAGGCTAGGGACATTGCAAAGGCTTTTCATCATGTTCTTTTCATCAGTCTAAGAGTGACCATCTGGGGGCACTTGACCCCCCCCCTTCTTGTATCACACTTTCCAGGCCAAAACACTCTCTAAAACAAACAAACAAACAAACAAACAAACAAACAAACAGTGCTGCTGCAGCTGCAAAATATCCATCAGTAGAATGCTCAAGATGCCCATAAGGGGGCATACAGGTGACTTCAGGATGGCTCCCAGCAGCTGAAGCAGGGCTGAGGAACCCAACAGAAAGGTACATTTCACAGAAGGACACACAGAGAGAAGTATTGCCACCTACCCCCTTCTTTAATACAAGGAAAAGAGATTTCAATATTTTAAGTACTTACTATTCTTAAAACTTTTAAATGTAGCAACTTCAAAAATGAGCCAAGGCAGACAAGGGAGGGTATGCTAGGTCTTCTTTATAGACAGTCACAAAGGGCAAAGCGGGCTCCTGAAAACCCACTTGCAAGTCCCACCTTGATATGGAGCCACATCTGCCCACCGGGAAGGCACGGTCATTCTTCAAATGCAGAGTTCAGTGAGTGCCTATTTCTGAAAGTCTGGTGTGTACTGAGATCTGAAGAGGCATTGGAATTGTTTGAAACCAAAGAGCACATCGAGTGCCAAAGGAGGGCAATTCTGATAGGAAGTTTTTTCTTGCTGATGTTTAGCTGTGACTCGTTGGTGTTCCCAGGAGTGGAAGTCTGACAAGACAGACATTCAGGAAACTCTACCCCTCCTCCATTCTTGTTTATAATTTTATCTGAGGAATTCCTGTCCACATGTGTAGAGGGGTTGGCACCCCCACCACTGCCCAGCAAGACTGCCAGTACCAGCCTCACTTAGGGGAACAGGCTGTCCTCCTGTAACACATCCTCCATAAAATGGGATTACAGGGTCCTTCTTGTGGCTGACTGCTGTGGCAGGTAGCTTACCATAAACACCTGTAGGTCCTGGGTGTGGGCCTTGTATTCTGCTAACTGGCAACTCGCTTAAGGACCTTCCTTTTGTCCTCTCCACCCCATGGATATGATTGGGATGTAACTGAGCATATGTTCCTGTACCTGTGTGTCAGTGGTCACAACCATAGGTTAGCTCTTAAACCTGTTATCTCTCTGTACAAAACATTTAGAAGTATTTTGTCCTGCCCCAGGGACCCCTGCTCCCTCCTTAATACCACGGTTTCCCTTATCCTCCATCTACGCTTCAAAACATAACCTATGAGAGTTCTTTTTTTAGAAGATTTTATTTATTTATTTCTGAAAGACACATAAAGAGAGAGGCAGAGACATAGGCAGAGGGAGGAGAAGTAGGCTCCATGCAGGGAGCCTGATGCGGGACTTGATCCCAGGACTCTGGTATCATGACCTGAGCCAAAGGCAGATGCTCAAACACTGAACAACCCAGGTGTCCTGAGAGTTCTTTTCATTGTTTTAATAATCACTCATGTTAAAATTTTATAATGCAGAGACATATAAAATGATCTGGGGTCCTGGGATCAGGTCTGCATAGGGCTCTCCATGGGGAGCCTGCTTCTTCCTCTGCCTAAGTATCTGCCTCTCTCTGTGTATCTCTCATGAATAAATAAATAAAATATTTTAAAAATAATAAAATAAGATAAAATTTTATAGTATAAATAGTCAAGGCATGCTGAACATCACTCATCATTAGGAAAATGCAAATCAAAGTCACTTAATAGTCATTAAAAATACTATTATCAACAACAACAACAACAACAACAACAACAAAAACCCAGAAAATGTGTTGGTGAGGATGTGGAGAAATCGGAAGCCTTGTGCACCATCAGTGGGAATGTAAAATGATGCAGCTACTGTGGGAAACAGGATAAGGATTCCTCAAAAAATTAAGCGTAGAATTAATATATGATCCAGTAATTCTACTTCTGAGTATATACTCCAAAGGAGTGAAAACAAGGACTCAACAGATATTTGCGTATCCGTGTTCACAGAAGTATTATTCACAATTGTCAAAAGGTGGAAGCAAACCAGCATCCACTGACAGATGAATGGATAAACAAAATGTAGTATGTACCTGCAGTGGAATATTATCACCATAAAAAGGAAGAAAATTCTGACATATGCTGCAACATAGATAAACTTGGATGACAGTAAGCTAAGTGAAGTAAGTCACAAAAGGACAAATACTCTATGATTTCACTTATATGAGGTCCCTGGAGCAAATTCATAGGAACAGAAAGCAGAACAGTGGTTGCCAGGGCTAGGAGAAGGGGAGAAGGTGCAGTTATAATTTAATGGATGGAGAATTTTAGTTCAGGATATTGAAAAAGTTCTGTAGATGGATGGTGGTGATGGCTGCACAATAATGTACTTAAGGCCACTAAAGTGTAGACTTAATATGGTTAAGATAGAAAATTTTATGTGCATTTTACCACAATAAAAAATAAGTTAAAAAATTTGCAACATAGCCAAGAGCACCTTGGAAAATACGATTTTAGATTAAAATGTTTCCAAGCATGCTATTCTGACCAGAGTTCAGAAAGACTGCACTGGCCTGCTCTCCTGCTGGCTCAGCAGCTGGGCCTCCCTAATCCCACTTCACCGTTGTTGAACGGTCTGAGAGTTTATATGCTTATAAAAGGAACATGACAGCAAACGTGTCTACTGAGTCAGAAGCTCTAAATAACTTGTTGGAACCAGGTGGCCATGAATCACTGTCATGAGCTACATATGACCCACAGAAGCAGGAAACACATTGGCCATGGGAATACAGGTAGAGCCATTCTACTATTTTCAACTCCCACCTCCTCTTAGAGGAAATGAGGGTCAGCCCACAGAGAGGCTGTGAGGAGAGCTGCTTGGGACCACTGTAGGCACAGTGCTCTGCCTATCTTCTCAGGACAGCTTCCATGAAACATCTAGCCTCTGCCAGGAGTCACCTCAAGAGACCTTCCCAGAACCCCAACCAAATATCCTCTGTCTGCCGTACACACTCTTTATTTCCTTTGTAGCAATGTTCATTTTACATTATTTTGCCTACTTTTTACTCATTTGTTGGGTTATCTCCCCCTTCTCAGCCCTTCCCACCAAGGGAGGAAGTTTCCTTTTCCAATATCCCATACAAAAGAGAAAGATAAGAAGGGGACTGGTGAGGAGGAGAGGAAGAAGGGGAGGAGGTGAAAAGAGAGGAGGGAAAGAAATAAGAGATAGAAATTACCTGATAGATGAGACAGTATTTTTCATAATTAATTGGAGACAACTTTTATGGTTAACAATGTCATTTATAGGGATCCCTGGGTGGCGCAGCGGTTTAGCGCCTGCCTTTGGCCCAGGGCACGATCCTGGAGACCTGGGATCGAATCCCACATTGGGCTCCAGGTGCATGGAGCCTGCTTCTCCCTCTACCTATGTCTCTGCCTCTCTCTCTCTGTGTGGCTATCATAAATAAATAAAAATTAAAAAAAAAAACAATGTCATTTATATCTTTGTATATGTAACATCAGCTCCATCTCACACCAGAAAACACAGATACAGTCCTCCGGTTTTTACCTTTCCTTTAGAAATAAATGCACAAATTCCATCAGCTGCCTGATGTTGAAAATGCCAGCTTTTCTAAACACACGAAATTCAGCAGAGCATTTATAAGTAGACTCAATAAAAGGATATTCTATATGGGGTAAACCTTGAAAACTTAAATATCTTTATAAATTACCCCAAATTCCCTTTTTTTTCTCTCTCTCTCTCTCTTCTTATTGAATCACACCCTGGGAGCAAATGATGCAATTTTATTGCTGGAGATAACTTGTGTGTGTGTGTGCATGTGTGTGTGTGTTCAACAAAGTATAATATTATATTCCACCGTGTGAAAAAGGAATGTGATTATTGGTTACACCTAAAACAGCAGCTGCATTGTTATTCCTTAAAAGAGTGCCCACGTGACAAATTCTAAGCTATGTGACCCTTCTGCTAGAAGCTCCTGTGTATACTAGTCTCTGTATACTAGTTACCTTCCCAGGCTTAGGAGAGGAGTCCTCACAGCCTTGAACCTTGGGAGATGCCGCCTTGACAGCTTGGCATTCCTTACTTACACAGTCCAGATTGCATCAGTGAGCACTAAAAGCAAAAACAAAAACAAAAAACCCTAAGCATTCAATGTTTTTCAGTGTGCAGATTAGAATAAACCAAAGCCTCTAGTGTCTGTAATTTCTTCTGTGCTATGCACAGAGCCCTCCTAAGGCCACTTAGGCCCCTACATGAAGAGTTGTGCCTTTCCTAGTATAAGGCTGCACTATTTTCAGCTTGAATTTCTCATGTGGATTGGCCATGTGCATCTGCTGCTCTGTGCAGGAAGCAAGCAGCAATCCTGCTCCTTCTCTCCAGTGGTTCCCCTCATTACCTCCCTCTCCTCTGACAGGGATTCCCTAACCTGGCCAGGACCAGGAATCAAACACAGACACCCCAAGCTGGGACTATGGAGAGATCTCTTTATTTTTTGCAAAGGGGGGAGGAGGGGCAGAGGGAGAGAGAAAGAATTTTTTTTTTTTTAAGATTTTATTTATTTACTCATAAGAGACAGAGAGAGAGAGGCAAAGACACAGGCAGAGGGAGAAGCAGGCTCCCTGCAGAGACTGTGATAAGGGACTCCATCCCAGGAGACCTAAACCAAAGGCAGATGTTCAAGCACTGAGCTATCCAGGCATCCCAGAAAGAGAGAATCTTAAGCAGGCTCCATACCTAGTGTGGAGCTGGACTCGGGGCTTGATCTCATGACCCTGGGGTCATGACCTGAGCTGAAATCAAGAGCCAGACACTCAACCGACTGAACCACGCAGGTGCCCACAGAGAAATCTCTAAATGAGGATGTAGTCCATAAAAAAATTGTCCCATATTTTCCTGAATATATATATGATGCTACAGATACTATAGTTACCTTTTAAAAAAGTGTGTCCATGGCTTCTTAACTTATTAAGTGCAGCAGATTATTAAGTATATACCAGGAAAGTGATGCAGAGGGGTGATCCAGGGAAGAAGATACATGTAAGTAATCTTTCAGGATTACTCTCCCACTCCAATACAGACACACACACACACACACATACTCCAGTAAGTGTTCTATAATGTAGCTTTAATTAAGTTATTTTAAATGGAGATGATATTAATTTGATTCTCTTGAAACAGGGACACAAAAGTTATGAGGCTATCTGATTCTTACTGTTAGGTGTGAGAGCAGCATAGTTTTCCCAGATCTAAATGTATTTTACATATATATTTTCATCATCTCTAACTACATCTTTAAGCTTTCAGTCAGCCAACTGGTTGGGGAGGAGATAGGGATCCAGGTCCCTCCACTAGGAACATTAGGTTAGTCACTTAATGTGGTGCCAATGCACTTCCAAACTAAATGAGATAGTATCTGTTAATATGCTCATTATGAATCAGATCTCCATCTAAGTGATTTCTACAGATGAACACATTTACCCCTCGTGAAGAAAGCCTGTGAAGTATATTCTAATTTTGCCCATTTTTCAGATGAGGAAAACTGAGGCCCAGCAAGAGTAATTATTATGCTCAGATTGCATAGCAGTAAGTGGTAGAGCTGAAATCTGAGCCCAGACAGGCTAGCGTGTGAGCCTTCACTCATACCACAGTATCTGTGTTGAAGACAGAAAATTTCAGGAAACATTATCCTCCACATATAAGTGAAGAAAATTAATTTTACTTGTACAGAAACATGCCGATTGCCATTTTCAGTTGTGGATAAGGTAAATTAAAAGAACTTCAGTACCTTAAATGTAATTCTGCTGGGGCACACATTACTTCTAAATCAAGATTCACGCAACACCTACTGCTTAATTCAATTTCCTCATCATTCATTCACTCATCCAACACGTGCCCATTGAGCACCAAAGATGTGGCAGGTTGGGGACTCCACTTTCAGCACATGAATTCATTGTTGAGCCCTGTCTCAGGAAAGTTTACAGCATTACCCAAAGTGTCAAAGAATCAGGGTAGGAATGTGACTAATGACAGATATGTCCCCCATGTGGCTGGTGTGTTGGGATTCTTGTGCTTGCATGAGTTCTGAAGTCAGGGCTCTCAGACATGTGCTCTGGGCTCTCTGTGCTTGGAGAGAGCTTGGCAGCCTGTCAGCAGAGGCATCAGACTGTATGGTGGTCCTGGCCTCAAGGCACGTTGGGGCTGCCATCAGGCCCATGCCTCCTGGGGATGATGGGAGTGCTGCAGTGCTTGGACTCCAACCTCTTCATGCCATGGATCTCCTTGACCCTCTGGTGAAGACCACAGATTCCCCAAACTCATGTTTCTAAGCTTGTAGAAAGGAATACATTAATGGCAAAGTAGGCCAATTATACTGAAATAGCAAGATAAGGGTTTTTTAAATTAGTTTTATGTGAGATAATAGAAAAAATATATGCAGTTGATCCTTGAATAACATGGGCTTGAATTGTGTGGGTCCACATGTACATGGATTTTGATAGTATAATACTATAAAGGTATTTCCTCTTCCTTGGTCCCAGGTCTGGTGGGAACCTGCTCTGAGGGCTCAGGAGCCTGGCTGAGGTGAGCCTTCCACACCCAGAGGCAAGCTGCTGTCTGACACAGAGGGGCGGTATCCCAGAGCTTGTTTCCCTTCTGCTGCTCCTGTATGTTATGGAATGTTATTCTAAAACACCCTGTGAAACATTAGGGGACAAATAATGTGGTGTTCATACCTTATACAAAGTAAAAATGTTAGGTCAACATTTTTAATAAAGCTGGAAAGAAGTAAAAGGAAGAAAAACCCATGGCACACTTTCTTATTATGATGTGGCATGCCCACCCTGTTCTCCCGTTTCACATTAGTATTAGTTCTGTTCCTCAGGTGATGGCTTCTCCAAGGTCAGGCTTCCAAGGCAGGTGGAAATGGCCATTTCATCACATGTGAGGTATTTCCAACCCTCCTCCTCCCCAATACCGCCACTGTAATTTGCAGCTTGAGGCTACAGGTGCCAAAAGGTGGAAACAACAGAATGTCCATCCACAGATGAGTGGATACACACAATGTGGTATACATATACAGTCTATGTCATGGTTAATATTGTATCAGCTTGACTGGGCTAAAGGATGCCAGGAGAGCTTGTAAAACACTATTTCTGGCTGTGTCTGTGAGGATGTTTCTGAAAAAGACTAGCATTTGAATCAGTAGACTGAGAAAAGATCCACCCCCACCAGCACTGATGGGCATCATCCAATCCATTGAGGGCCTGAACAGAATAAAGAGATAAAAGAAGGGTGAATTCTCTCTATTCTTTAGCTGGTACATTCATCTTCTCCTGCCTTCAGACATCAGTGTTCCTGGTTTTGGGACCTTTGGACTTGGACTGAATTTTATTATCAGCTTTTCCTTGTTCTTTAGCTGCAGACGGCAGGTTGTGGGACTTCTTGGCCTTAGTAACTGCATGAGCCAATTTCTATAATAAATCTCCTCTTAAATATTTCTATATGTATCCCACTGGTTCTGTTTCTCTGGAAAACCCTATAGAATGCAATATTTTTCAACCTTGAGAAGAAAGGAAATTCTGACCCCTGCTACAACATTGGTAAAGCTTGAAGACATCATGCTGAGTGAAATTAGGCAGTCACAAAGGACCAACTGTATATGATTCTACTTACATGAGGTCCCTTGGGTGGTCAGATTCATAAAGAAGGATTCATAGATAGGATTCATAGAATAAGATGGTGGGGGCGGGGGGTTGGAGGAAAGGGAATGAGTGCACAGTGTTTAATGGGGACAATTTCTGTTTGGAATGATGAAGAAATTCTGAGGATGGATGGTGGTGGTTGTACAACAATGTAAATGTATTTAATGCCATTGAATTGTGCACTTAAAATACAGAAAATGGTAAATTGTATGTTATTTGTATTTTATCACAACAAAAAATACATAAAAGAAAAAAAAAAGAATACGTAAGTCATCAGAGTGAGTACAAACCTTGAAAAGCTACTGAGGGAACATATGAAAACATTTCCCCAAAGGCTTCTCAGAGGTGGGAAGCTGTCATATTCCACCCTGTGACTCCTTGAGTCACTCTTGAGGTATGCACTGCCTTCATTCAAATATCAATCTTTGTATCTACCCAAGCAATACATGTTCCTGGATTAAAAAGCCAGAGTACTGAAAACAAGGCAGTCCCCAGCACCTCCATCCCTATCCAGGTTGGATTCCATGAAAGTGACTACTTTCAACATTGCATCTTCCAAATTTCAAACAAAACTGCTTACATAGCTATCTATCAATTTATTCCTTTAAGCATTACCCATCAGCTGTCTGGTATGAAGATAAACTTAGCATTTACATAACCTTCACCTTTCCTCCCCCATTCTTTCAAATCTATTGCCATTTTTGTTAAGTCACTTTTCATTGTTTACATTCTATTTTTAGCACCAAGGCCAATATGCAACTGAGCTAATTACATTTCTTTTCCTACATATGTTTTTTAAAAATATTTTCTTAGAATTAATAATTTCTTATTTTACCTCATTTTCTATAGCTCTATCCCAAATTCATCCCGTCTTATCCTACAGGTCAGTAGGATAAAATGCCGCTCAATGCTGTTTTCCACACAAACACAGAAGTGATTTATCAGTTCATTAGTGTGCTGGTCCCAACTTCTAGCAGCTGGGGAGAGCTAATTATTAAATATTCAGAAATTTTGTAAGTGGGCTGTTATTGTGTTGAGAGCTTGATATCAGCATAATGGAATATTTTATGTTATAGAAATTAGTAAATGTCAGTAGTCAGGGGCTGTTGTTTTGTATTATGGACAGTCTGTTTCTCCACATACCATGTTATCGATTTCATTTTGTTCCCTAGAGGCAAGTCTTCCAGAGCATCTGCAGGTACAGGCTGTGGGGCTGTCCTCAGCATTCCTTCCCTTACTGCTCTTTGTCTCCCTCCTGCATTGTTCTCCTTTCACTGGACCGCTTTTATTTATTGCATTTGATGTGGATTCTTTTTTTTTTAAGTTATATTTTATTGGAGTTCAAATTGCCAACATATAGCATAACACCCAGTGCTCATCCCATCAAGTGTCCCCCTCAGTGCCCGTCACCCAGTTGCCCCCACCCCTCCGCCCACCTCCCTTACCACCACCCCTTGTTCATTTCCCAGAGTTAGGAGTCTCTCATGTTCTGTCTCCCTTTCTAATATTTCCCACTCATTTTTTCTCCTTTCCCCTTTATTCCCTCACTATTTTTTATATTCCCCAAATGAATGAGACCATATAATGTTTGTCCTTCTCCGATTGACTTATTTCACTCAGCATAATACCCTCCAGTTCCATCCACGTCGAAGCAAATGGTGGGTATTTGTCGTTTCTAATGGCTGAGGAATATTCCATTGTATACATAAACCACATCTTCTTTATCCATTCATCTTTCGATGGACACTGAGGCTCCTTCCACAGTTTGGCTATTGTGGACATTACTGCTAGAAACATCGGGGTGCAGGTGTCCCGGCATTTCACTACATCTGTATCTTTGGGGTAAATCCCCAGCAGTGCAATTGCTGGGTAGGGCAGGTCTATTTTTAACTCTTTGAGGAACCTCCACACAGTTTTCCAGAGTGGCTGCATCAGTTCACATTCCCACCAACAGTGCAAGAGGGTTCCCCTTTCTCCATTGATGTGGATTCTTCACACTAACTTCCTAGCAAAGATATACAGAAGGTAAATTGTTTAATTCTTTGCAGGCTTTTATTTTCATTCATAACTGATTAATTGTTTGAACATGAAATTTAAAGTTGAAAATATTTTCCCTTGAAATTTTGAAGGCACTGCTCCACTGCTTTCCAGCTTTTGATGTTGCTGTATAGAAGAAGTTTGAGGATATTCTTTATAAGAGTCTATTGATTCTTACTTTATCAAAATTCTTCTCTTCCATTTTTTCAATTCCTCCTTTACTGGTTGGGTATTTTACTTTGTGCATTTATCCTCTGGTTTTCTTCTTTTTCTTTCCTATTTCCATCTTTGTCTTTTTAAACCTACAAAATAATTTCCAGAATATTTATTGACTTTACCTATCTATTGAATTTTTAATTTATTATCATTCTTTTTATTTCTTTTTTTTCTAAGATTTTATTTATTTATGCATGAGAGACATACAGAGAGAGAGAGACAGAGACACAGGCAGAGGGAGAAGCAGGCTCCATGCAGGGAGCCCGACATGGGACTCTATCCCAGGTCTCTAGGATCCCTCCCTAGGCTGAAGGCAGTGCTAAACCGCTGAGCCACTCAGGCTGCCCCTTTTTATTTCTAAAAGCACTGTCTTGTTCTTGATTCTTACTTTTTGTGATATCGTGTTATTTTTTCACAGATGGACTATGTCTTTGAAGATATTATGCTTTTCTCTGTTTGCTTTGAACTCTAGCTTTCATATTAGAGACTTTCTCAAATGTTTGATGATTCTTTGTACTTATTTAAAAGTAAAGGACTGGACATCATTAATCACTCGGATCAACCCCTAACTTTCCCCCTTTCCTCCTTGTCCTTTTGGGTCTACACATTTTTTATTCCTTTACTATATTTTGACTGGGGTTTAGGATGGAGCTGAGATAAACACCTGTGTTAGCCTGCCATGTTTTTTTTTTAGTTTATTTTTTATTTTTATTTTTTTTAAGATTTTTTTACTTATTTATGATAGAGAGAGAGAGAGAGAGAGAGAGAGAGAGAGGCAGAGAACAGGAGGAGGGAGAAGCAGACTCCAAGCCAGAAGCCCGACGTGTGACTCAATCCTGGGACTCCAGGATTGCGTCCTGGGCCAAGGGCATAGCCTGCCATCTTTAAATAGAAATGGTTTATCCCTCATTTTTCTTGCCCTTTTTGTCTTTCAATCTGTTCCTGATAGATGTGTCCTTACTCTTTTGCAACTAAAATCCTTTTTCCTGGACTCATATGCCATCCTGTGTCTAGTGTTGGGGGAACAGAGGACTAGCTGAGGACAAAGCACAAGTCCAGGGCAGCACATTGACAACCCCTTGAAACAGGCAAAGGGACATTCCTCTACTGACTCAACTGCCTCGATGTTCATACTTTGCTAAGGGCAAAAGGCAATCTTAGTCTGACCCCTAGGACCCTGTAAGTCTACTTTAACATATAAAAATTCCTTTAGAAATTTCCTTTATCTCTGCCCCCCAAGATACATGTTGGTAATCATCCCTCAAGCACATGGCCCACCCATATACATCTGAAGGGTCTTATGACTCAGGTTTTATTAGCCGGTAATAAGTGACCTTTTCCCAACAACAGCTAGCCCCCTCAAGGTCCTAGAAACTTTGCTTCCAAAATTCCTTAGAGAGTAAGCTATTCTCAAGCCCCTCACAACTCCCAGCTATATACTCAGCCACCCCTCACAGGCCCGGGACGGCAGCTTTTCCTACCCATGGGTCCTGTCCCCATGCTTTAATAAAACCACCATTTTGCACCAAAGGCATCCCAAGAATTCTTTCTTGGTAGTCAGCTCTGGACTTCACCCCATTAAACCTCATCTATATTCCAAAACTTCATCATCTAGTACCTTAATTTTTTTCATGTTCAATTTCTCTTTATTAACTCCTTCTCTTCTGCCTGTAAATGTGTTCTTCCCCTCTCTTCATTTATGAAAGTAGTCAATGCCCCCTCAAGCACTTCCTGCCTCTTTCTCTCTCTCTTTTTTTTATGTGCAAAAAAATTAAAGAAATTCATGTAAACAGAAATGCGAGACAGGAGATTTAATAAATTATTGTTTTGCTCAATTAATCTTAAAGAGCAAGTAGATGGATTAAGTATTGGTACAATTTTCCAATATGCCTAATATAATCTCTTAGTTTACCTATTACAATGAATGTTCACTCAAATACAGAATTTAGAAGGCCATTGCTTAGTGTAGTGTACTGAAAGTGTCTATAAGCATTCTGATGGTAGTGCACATTTTATGAGCATATTATGACACTAGTGGATTCCCTAAAAACATTGCAGCAATGCCCCCCAAAAAACAAATTTTACTTTTTTGATAACTTGCTCTCTAATTTTTATTATTACACTTCTATAGAAATCACTCATTATATCACATTTTTGTGGTGATTAATTCTTCCTTCATGTGATTTCAGAAAACATAGATGAATGGAACGATTCTTTTGAAATGAATCTGGTAGACATTTTAAAATGACTTAAAAATTTGCACTTCTAATATGAAGTATAATAGAATCTTGTCACAATGTTCAATTATTTTTAAAGAAATAGGAAACAAATTATGTTCTTGTAGTACAAAGCATGAGGAGCTAGTGAGAGAATATTAACATATTCAAGAAAATATGTATAGTTTGCAAAGAAATTACGAAGTCATAATATAGACTTCAAAACATAAAGCTTGATAAGATACCACTGTTTGTGGAGACTATGAAGAGTGAGTCAAATGCCATAGAGAAATCAAAATTTTTTTTTTAAAGATTGAGAAATGCTAATGTGACTTGACTTTAAGATTTTGCCAAGGATGGATCAGATGAATACACTAAAGCTAAGCTGTGTCCCATTCTACTCTTACCCTAATTCTGAAATATGAACTTACAAGAAGTACTTCCCTAGTCCTAATAAGGAGATTTCTTCCCCTGTGTCTAAATGTTAGGATCAAAAAGGTAGAACCTTATAACCCAAAGTGTGATGTGTGAACCAGCAGCACCTGGGAGGTTGCTAAATGTAGACTCTCAGGCTGAGTTAGGGAAAAATGGGGCTAGGCAGGGCTTGGTAGGGGGCTATAGACTCAGGCTCACAAAAACCCCAAAAATGAGATGGTGATGAAGATAAACCAGAAATAAATAAATAGACCATCCTGTCCCTGGTGCCAGAGGTGGGGTCTTGTTATAACAGCTACTTGTGACCAACAAAGAATTACCTTACTGGACCCTAAAAAGAAAGTAAGCCATTGAAGTTATTATCACTAGTCCTTACTCAATGGTCCTAACAATCAGTAGATATGTTAAAAGGACTTAGGTTCCTTAGTTGGCTTTCAATAAAAGACAAATCCTACAAACCCTCAGTGGAAACCCTGTTGGGACCCCTCTCACTCCTGAGAGGTTTCTCTATATCTTTGCTTAATAAACTTCTATCATTTTACTCACTCTCCTGTGTCTGCGAGATAAGAACCAAGCTCTCCCATATCAAGGCCCTAACTTAAGCTTACTGAAACAAAATATGCATTTCCATAAAATCTCCAGGAGCTCTGTATGCACTGTAAAGCAGTGACCCATAATCCTGGTTGAATACCAGAGTCACCAGAAATGTAAACTATAAAACCAAACTAAAACCAAAATATAAACAAACTACAGCCAACAGCAAAAAACAAAAAAACAAAACACAAAAAAACTAATGGTCAAGATCCCCCCAGAACAATTGACTAAACTACAACTTAATCGGTCTGGGTTCCAGCCATCTAGATATTTTAAAATTCTGCCAGGTAATTCTGATGGGCAAAAGTTTGTGAGTTCCCGTTCACGACCTACTAGGTCCAAAACCCAGAAACTACATTTCTCTCTTAGAGAATGGATTCCTGCACCTGCATCACAGTCCCCTTACCATACAAACAGCTCAAACACACTGACTGCATGCTTGAACTTCAAATACTAACTTCCTTACGGCTTCTCTTTGCCCTATTTTTCTTGTCTGTCAGGACTATGTCTTTTTGTATTCCCGAAATTAACTGCTGTCCTGAAATATAGTCGTATATTTTCAGACACTGCCTATACCATAGACTTTCTTTCATAATCTGTAAACAATGAAAAGGAAGAACTCCAGCCTCTGGCCCTTCCCAGACTCTTCTCATGCCTGTCTTTCAGTAATTAGCTCAAACATTTATTCCATGGTCTGGACGATGGACATTTACTTTGTACCTCTTTTCTTCTGTGTTTTTGTTTTCTTTACTGTTATGTTAGATATCTGCATATTGGTTATTTATGAATTGCATCATTGTCATTTACTTTATTAATCGGTACAGCAAAAGTCCATTCATTGTTGTTACTGGTTTGGATTTCAAGGCCTAATCATGAGAATTGATAATCTTTCCCTGATTATCAATGAATTAGCTACTTTATACTATTTTTTTCATCATGATAAGTGTACTTTTATAGCTCAGAGTCGAAACTTTTTATTGTGGCCAACATGACTCTTCATAATTTCATCTTCATCGGTTTTGAGTTACTCCTGTTATATCAAACATATATAGAGTCAGTAAACTTCAGGATTTCTCCTCCTGACTATGTAGTGGCACTGCATAACCCCACTTCTTTGAAGATAGGTAGGACCATGTGACTGCTTTGGATAATGAAATGTGAGTAAAAGAGACATGAGTCACCTATGCAAAGCAGCCTTTAAGAGCAGTATATGAGTCATCGCATGTTCTTGTCCTCAGAGACAGTGACCACAAAGCTAGAGATTGGGGTCATGTCATCCTGAGACCATGAGACATCATGCAACAGAACGTGCTGTCAGTTAAAATTGACATTAGCATAAGTAATAAGTCAACCTTGTTTTTAGCCCTTACAATCGTAACATTATTTGTTACTTGGCATAGCCTAGCCTGTCTGACAGACAGTGTAAAATAACACCAAAGGTAGACAGAAATTAGAAGAGTAAAAGCAGATTTTACTCAGAAATTATTGCAATAGGGGAAATGAGATCTCATTATAGAACCAGGCTCAATTTCAAATACAGCATTGGTAAGTGGGTGTTTATAGGCCAGGAACCTGGTGGGGGTCATTGTGTGGAAGTTCCTAAGAGGAAACATCATGAGTAAGAGGAGATTCTGGCTAAACTGACCTTACAGGAGTCTTGTTGAAGTCAGTGATCAAACATCACCTGAGGGATAGTGGAGGATGAGGAATTTGGTTAGATATTGAGGGTGATCATATATCACCTGTTGAGGGCAGAAGATTCCATCTAAACTGATTTAGCTTAATTCATACTAAAATTGAACTCTTACAGACATGCTAAGGATAAGGTCTCATTGAAAAAGAGCTCAGGGACACCTGGGTGGCTCAGTGGTTGAGCATCTGCCTTTTGGCTCAGGGTGTGGTCCTGGAGTCCCAGGATTATGTCCCACATTGGGCTCCCTGCATGGAGCTTGATTCTCTCTCTGCTTATGTCTCTGTCTCTCTCTCTGTATCTCTCACGAGTAAATAAATCAAATCTTAAAAAAAAAAAAAATGGAAAAGGAAAAGAGCTCAGAGTTGCCTGACTCAAATTTGGTTGAGGGAATCTTTGTCAGTAAATCATTCACATCTCCCAGTCTTGTTCCCACTGTCTGAGATGCATGTTAAGCTCATCCTTTTTCCTTTGGCAAAATGCCTTTCATCCTTCACATCTCCTCTCCTCTTGAGATTTCCAGGGACAGTTATGGCCTCCCTCAGGCTCCCATATCTCCTTGTTCACACCTAATACTTTTCATTTTGTATTGAATTGTATTCAATTGTATGAAGTATTTTCTGACTATGGCCTCTTCTCAGATGTAAGTTCCCCAAGATCAATGTCTTTTCACTATCAGCATACAAAGAACTTGCCAAGTGCACAAAGACTCCCTAGTAAGCACCATCTTAGAGCCTCTTTTTAAAATTTTTTGTTCCAATTTTGCTTATGGACGACTAAATTACTTCCAGAAATCAGCAATCTAAGCATCCACCAAGTGGATTTTTTCTATTTTTAAACAAATTCAAAATATAAAAATCTGGGTTTATGTAATGGATCCACTGGGGGGAGAAAACATGATGTACATACAGTTTTCTTCACCATAAGCCCAGTCTAGAAGCTTTCAAGGCTATTGTGGCACACCAGCTAGACAGCTCTAAGAAAGAATGGAATATATTTTATTCCTTTTGTTTCCCAGAAGCTAGCACAGTGCCCAAGGTAGAGTAGCACACAGTTGACAATTTCTGAATTGAATTTAATGACTAGGAAAACAAATACCTATGAAAGCTAGTGATGAGTCAGTCCTTCCTTGAGTCTCCTAACTGCTCTGTCTTGTACAAAGTCTTTTTCACTCTTCAACTTTCAGAACGAAATCCAGGCACAGCACCATCTATTTATTTGTTTTATAAAAATGGTGTCCTGAATGCCTCTGGGAGCTACAATTAAGTAAGAAAGACAGAGGAGGAGTAAGAAAGTGATATAAGGGAGAGTGAAGGAGGTGGAGCCAGGGGAGGAGGGGAGAAAAGGAGGAGGAGGAGAAGATGATGTTGACAAAGACCACACAGTACAAAACTGAGGGAAAACTGCAAAAAGCACTGCCTAGTACTAGCAAATGCTATATTGCCCTGAGCTCCAAATCAATGGGACATTTTACCTAGTTATCCACAATCATCACCAGATCTTGGTGGCAAGGGCTCCCACTTTACTGTGTGATGAGGTATATGGTATGGTCAGGAGGAAGTATCCAGGGCAGCTGAGGCTCAGAGTGGGAGTCAGGTCAGCCTGACCTCAGAACTTGCCTCCATCTGCTCTAAGGCTTCCTCTACTCCTGGGAGCTGATCTGTAATTTCTGGGTTCTGGCTTCTAACTGGAAGTCTAGTTCTGGGTTGGAAGAAGCCACTATGAAGTTTCACCCATGGTGAAAATTGGCTCACCCACCTGGCTTGGTTCTGACAGCAGAAGAAAAGTTTGGAGGAATGCCCTTTTTAAAACTTCCTTGCCTGTGGCTGCCCTCCCTAGCCAAACTGCTGAGGGTCTTGCCCCCTTGCCTCACTGCTATTCCTGGAGTGGAAGCTCAAGTCCTGTTGCTGTCCATGGAATCAGGAAGGAGCTAAATTGTCACCCTCAAATTTTAGTTTTACTAAGATATAATTTTCATATAATGAAATGCACAGATTTTAAATTCATAGTTCATCATTTTATATATCACATATATTTATATATCATGTATATTTTAATATACCATATAACCACTCTAATTAAGACAGACAAAAAATTCATCAGTACAAAAGGTTCTGGTTTGTCCATTTAGATTCCACTCTGCACCCCTATTACTGATCTGATTTCTGTTACTGTAGATTAATTTTGTTTGTTCTTGAACTCTGGAATAATAGCCTATGTACTGTTTAATGTCTAGCTTCCTCAACATAATTATTTTGGGCTCATCCATGTTGTTAATGTGTATCAATAATTCTATTTTTATTGCTGACTTATATTTCATTGCATAACTATGTCACAATGTGTTTATTGGTTTTCTCCTACTGAAAAACATTTAGGATTTTTCCAGTTTGGGACTATTATGGAAAAACATTACTGTAAATACTTATATCCAACTCTGTGAATGTATATTTTTATTTCTTTTGGATCAATACCTGGAACTGGAACTGCTGAGTCATAGAGTAAATGTATATTTAACTTTTTCAGAAACTGCTGAACTGTTTTCCAAAGTGGTTGCACCATTTCACACTCCTTCCAGTAGTGTTTTCAGGATGCTCCAAATCTTTGTCAACTTTTAGAGATACCAGTCTTTTCAATTTTAGCCATTTTAGTGAGTGTGAATTGATATTTCATTGTGGTTTCACTGACATTTTATTGATAAAGTGATATTGACCACTTATTTATATGTTCATTGGTTGTTTAGTCTCTTGTGTATTGTTTATTCAAGTCTTTCAATTTTCAAAAAAATAAATTAGGTCTGTGTCTATTATTGAGTTGTAGTAGTTATATATTCTGGATATAAGTTCTTTGTCAAATATATGTATTGTAAATATTTTATCTGTGTCTTTTTTATTTTTAACATTTTTTCTTTTGATGAGCATCATTTAAAAAATTTTTTGATGAACTTGAATTTATTATTTTTTCTTTTAAGATTAGTACTTTTGGTGTGTTGTCCAAGAATTATTTGCCTACCCTTGGTTACAAGATAGTATTCTAGCTTACTTCTAGAAGCGTTATAATTTTGGCTCTTATGTTTAGGTTGATGATACATCTTGAATTAATTTTTGTGTAAGGCATAAGGTTAGAGCTTCTACCTCAGGAATCAGGTGGGTATGGGTGATATTATCAATGCCTCAGCCCAGTTAAATTTCTTGTAATTCTCACTTTGGAATGGAATACCATTTAACTCTCCCAGCTTACTACACTCAGTTGGCACTTGGCTCTCAGAATCTTAGGTAAGGGGCAGCCCAGATGGCTCAGTGGTTTAGCAACACCTTCAGCCCAGGGCCTGATCCTGGAGACCCAGGATTGAGTCCCACGTTGGGCTCCCTGCATAGAGCCTGCTTCTCCCTCTGCCTGTGTCTCTGCCTCTCTCTCTCTAATAAATAAATAAAACATTTTTTTTTTTTAAGAATCTTAGGTAAGGTCTGTATTCATGACATACTGGCATTCACAGCAAGACAGACATCATAGGCCCCCACATTTATTACAGAATCACTGACTTAACATAAAGAGCATTGGAGTTATATACACTAGTACCTTAATTTTATAGAGGAAAGATTAAAGTTCAAAGAGGTTAAGTGCCTTGCTGGAAGTGGCATGGCTTTGCAAATAATGGAATCAGGTCTAAACACAAACTAGGACTTCCGGTTTACATTTTTTTTTTTTAAGAGGGGTGAAGAAAAAAAAGAAAACAAAGAGACCAAAAAAAAAAAAAAATCCCATAAGACTGCACCATATATGATGAGTGGCTGGAAAATTAGTGGGTCAAAAAATCTGGAAAAGTATATATAAAATAAAGGTACCTAAAATGCCTCCTCAGGACACTGATCCATATGACTCCAGAAATCCACTGGCAAAGTCTGAGTAGTCCTGTTTCTTAAACTTTGAAGTAAATGTATATTTATATTCTGCACTTATATTCCAAGGGCTTACAACATTTGTCACCTGTAGTACTTCTCTAAACTGTACCCACCATAATCTGGTATTGTCCGTGGTTCCACAGAGCCCTACTCAAGAGCAATCTTGGACATTTCAAAGGCATATTATGAGAGAGTCCACCCTCTAAAATGTTGAATATTGTCAAAGATGAGGGGGAACTATTCTTCAAGAGCTGGCCTAATTTTGGAGTCCCTGTGTGCCTGAATCTACTTCCTGTGAATGCCAGTTGTGAGCTAGAAAAGCATGTGTTGATGTCAGTTGCATTGCCACTGACATGGACAATGATAACCTTGAGTCTGTCTATGGGTATATAGACATGCTGCATGTTGACACTTCAGTGCTTATAAAACAAAATCACATGGGATGACTTGATGGCAGAATGCAGAACACAGGGCTTATGTGATCTCCCCTCAAAGTTCTGAATCCTTAAGCTCATTCATCACTATCTCCTGATATACCAACATGTCAAGTTTTGGAAACTACTTAGGCAGCTCTTGGACTGCTGCCACAGGCCCAGGGCCACTACTCATCTGGGGATCAGCAATGATATGCACAGTGTGCAGTGTTCGTGCAAACAGGAGTCTGCTCCACACCCTGTGTGCTAAGCCTGAGAAGTGGGGCTACCACAGCTCTTATGGGTGTCTATCCTGAGGGGGTAGGATGACCACTCACTACTTTTTTAGGACATCACCCGGGTCAAAGGCCAGGGTGTGTGAGCTGAAGTACTTCTGCTGCTGCTACTGCTGCTGCTGCTGCTGCTGCTACTGGCAGCTGGGCAGAAGTAAATACTCACCTTCAAGGTAAGTGCCACCCTAAGTAACTTGACTTCTGCTTACAAAAGAGTGTTATGGCATATATATGTTATCTTTGATATCTATGAGATTTATATTGTACACATATTCTATAGTCTGAAATGTTGAAATTCCAACCTCCAGTGTGATATTGGGAGGGAGGGTCTTTGGAAAGTGATTAGATCACAAAGGTGATCACAAGAGTGAAGCCCTTGTGAATGGGGTTGGTGTTCTTACAAAAGAGCCTCTTCTACCATGTGAGGGGCACAGAGAAAAGTTGGTAGTCTGCAGCGGGAAGAGGGTTGTCACCAGAACTTGACCATGCTGGCACCCTGAACTCAGACATCCAGCCTCCAGAACTGTGAGAAATAAATTTCTGTTGGGATGCCTGGGTGGCTCAGTGTTTGAGCATCTGCCTTCAGCTCAGGGTGTGATCGTGGGGTCCTGGGATGGAGTCCTGCATTGGGCTCCCTATGGGAAGCCTGCTTCTCCCTCTGCCTGTGTCTCTGCCTCTTTCTGTATGTCTCTCACAAATAAATAAATAAAAATTTAAAAATTTTTAAAAAGAAATTTCTGTTATTTATAATTCACCTAGTCTGTGGCATTTTGTTATAAAAGTCCAAATGGACTAAGACATACACTTATGATTATATGCAAGTCTTAAAAAATAATGATGAAATAAACTTCTGTATCTCCATAATTCATGCTTAGGACAGGGAATATCATTGATACTATAGATGCCTTAGCCACGTGTCTTCCTTGATTGTCCCCCACCCCCAATCCCACTAATACTCTGAAATTGGCTAGTTGTTCCTTGGTTTACTTGATACCCATGCCCAACAGGTGCATATTCCCAGGTAATGTAATGTTCAGTTTTTCCATTTTTGAGCTCTACATAAACCAGATCACACTGTGCATACTTCTGCAGCCAATTCTTTCTACCTGATGTGGAAAGATTATTGGTGAGATTCTTCTGTGTTCATATGTAGAGAGGTGGTTTGTCTATTTTCACCTCTGTGCAGTGTCCCTTACATGAATGCATTTCCCTGCATCTACCCATTCCACTGTTGTACTTTTGGGTCTTGGCAATTAGAGGCTGCGGGTGACAGTGTTGCTGTGAGTGCTGGGGTACATATATCCTGGGTCACATGTATAGGCATATACCAAAGGCATATGTGGCATTGGCTTTTGCTAGGGAGAAGTGTAAATGCATCCTTAACTTTTCTAGTTTTATGGACTGAATTGTGCCCTGCTTCATCCATATTTTGAAGCTCTAACCACTAGAGTATTTGGAAGTGAGGACTTTTTGTTTTTTTTAATTTAAATTCAATTAGCCAACATATAGTACATCATAAGTTTCAGAGGGAGTGTTCCACAACTTATCACTTGCAAATAACAGCCAGTGCTCATCACATCATGTGCCCTCCTTAATGCCGTTTGCCCAATTATACAATTCCCCCACTCACCTCACCTCCAGCAACTTTCAGTTTGTTTCTTATAGTTAAGAGTCATGTTTTATCTCCCTCTCTGATTTCTTATGATTCGGTTTTCCTTTCCTCCCCCTATGATACTCTGCACCATTTCTTATGTTTCACTTGTGAGTGAAAATGAGTGAAACTATATAATTATCTTTCTCTGATTGACTTATATCACTCAGCATAATACCCTCCAGTTCCATTCATGGCAATGAAAATGGTAAGTTTTCATCCTTTCTGATGGCTGAGTAATATTCATTGTATAAGCATTATTTATCCATTCACCTATCAATGGACATCTCAGCTCCTTCCACAGTTTGGCTATTGTGGACATTGCTGCTATGAACATCTGGGGTGCAGATGCACCTTCAGATCACTACATTTGTATCTTTGAGGTAAATAGCTAGTAGTGCAATTGCTGGGTCATAGGGCCATTTTCTAGACTTGCTGTACTAGCTCACATTCCCACCAACAGAGTAAGAGGGTTCCCCTTTCTCCATATTCTCACCAAAATTTGTTGTTTCCTGTCTTGTTCATTTTAGCCAGCCTGAGTGATGTGAGGTGGTATCTCATTGTGGTTTTGATTTGTATTTTCCTGATGCCCAGTGATGTTGAGCATTTTTTTCATATGTCTGTTGGCCTTTTGTACGTCTTCTTTGGAGAAATATCTGTTCATGTCTTCTGCCCATTTTCTGACTGGATTATTTATTTTTTAGGTGTTGAGTTTGATAAGTTCTTTATAGATCTTGGTATTAGCAAGTATCAGATTTATCATTTGCAAGTATCTTCTCCCATTCCATAGGTTGTCTTTTAGGGTTTTTTGACTGTTTCCTTTGCTGTGCTGAAGCTTTTTATCTTGATGAAGCCCTAATAGCTCATTTTGTTTTGTTTCTCTTGTCTTTAGAGATGTGTCTAGCAAGAAGTTGCTGTGGCCAAGGTTGCTGCTTGTGCTCTCCTTTAGGATTTTGAAGGATTCCTGTCTCACATTTAGGTCTCGCATCCATTTTGAGTTTATGTTTGTGTATGGTGTAAAAGAATGGCCAGTTTCATTCTTCTGCATGTGGCTGTCCAATTCTCCCAGCACCATTTATTGAAGAGGCTGTCTTTTTTCCAGTGGATATTCTTTCTTGCTTTGTCAGAGATTAGTTGACCATAGAGTTGGGATCCATTTCTGGGTCCCCTATTCTGTTGCACTGCTATGTTCTTTGTACCAGTACTGTACTGTTTTGATGACTACTGCTTTGTAATACAGCTTGAAGTCAGGCATTGTTATGTCCCCAGCTTTGGTTTTCTTTTTCAACATTCCTCTGGCTATTTGGGGTCCTTTCTGGTTCCATACAAACTTTAGGATTATTTATTCCAGCTCTGAGAAAAATACCAATGATCTTTTGATAGAGATTGCATTAAATGTGTAGATTGCTTTGGGTAACATAGACATTTTAATAATATTTATTTTTCCAATCCATTAACATGGAGTTTTTCCATCTCTTTCTGTCTTCCTCAATTTCTTTATAAGTGTTCTTTAGTTTTAGAGTTTAGATACTTTACCCTCTTTGGTTAGGTTTATTCCTAGGTATATAATGGTTTTTGGTGTGATTGTAAATGGGATTGATTCCTTAGTTTCTCTTTCTTCAGTATCATTGTTAGTGTATAGAATTGAAAATGATTTCTGTGCATTGATCTTGTTCACTCTGTGAACTTACTTACATGTTGTTGAATTGCTGTATGAGTTCTAGCAGTTTTTTTGGGTGGAGTCTTTGGATTTTCCATATAAAGTATCTTGTCATGTACAAAGAGTGAGAGTTTGAATTCTTCTTTGCCAATTTGAATGCCTTTTATTATTTTTTGTTGTTGTCTGATTGATGAGGCTAGGACTCCTAGTACTATGTTGAACAACTGTGGTGAGAGTGGACATCCCTGTCGTGTTCCTAATCTTAGGGAAAAAGCTCTCAGGTTTTCCTCACTGAGAATGATATTTGCTGTGGGTTTTTCATAGATGGCCTTTGTGATATTGAGGTATGTTCCCTCTATCCCTGAACTATAGATAGTTTTAATATAGAAAGGATGTTAAATTTTGTCAAAGGCTTTTTCTGCATCAATTGAGAGAATCATATGTTTCTTGTCTTTTCTTTTATTAATGTGATGTACCACATTGATTGATTTGCAAATGTTGAACCACCCTTGCAGCCCAGGAATATATCCCACTTGATTGTGGTGAATAAGCCTTTTAATGTACTGTTGGATCCTATTGGCTAGTGTCTTGGTGAGAATTTTTGCATCTATTTTGGCCAGGGATGTTGATCTGTAAGTCTCCTTTTTGGTGGGGTCTTTGTCAGGTTTTGGGATCAAGATAATGCTGGCCTCATAGAATGAGTTTGGAAGTTTTCCTTCCATTTCTATTTTTTGAAACAGCTTCAGAAGAATAGGTATTAATTCTTCTTTAAATGTTTGGTAGAATTTCCCTGGGAAGCCACCTGACCCTGGACTATTGTTTGTCAGATTTTTTATAACAGTTTCAATTTACTTGCTGGTTATGGGTCCATTCAGGTTTTCTATTTCTTCCTGTTTAAGTTTTGGTAGCTTTCAAGTTTCCAGGAATGCATCCATTGCTTCCAGATTGCCTAATTTGTTGGCATATAGTTGCTCATAATATGTTCTTAAAATTGATTATATTTCCTTGGTGTTGGTCATGATATCTCCTTTTTCATTCATGATTTTATTAATTGGGTCCTTTCTCTTTTCTTTTTGATAAGTCTGGCTACAGGTGTATCAATCTTATTAATTCTTCTAAGAATCAGCTTCTTGTTTCATTGATATATTCTATTGTTCTTCTGTTTTCTATTTCATTGAGTTCTGCTATAATCTTTATTATTTCTCTTCTCCTGCTTGGTTGGAGCTTTATTTGCTGTTCTTTCTCCAGCTCTTTTAGGTATAAGGTTAGCTTGTGTATTTGAGACTTTCCTAATTTTTTGAGAGAGACTTGTACTGCTATGCACTTCCCTCTTAGGACCGTCTTTGCTGTATGCCAAAGGTTTTGAAAAGTTGTGTCTTATTTTCATTTTTTCCATGAATTTTTTAATTCTATAATTTCCTGGATGAACCATTCATTCTTTAGTATGATGCTCTTTAACCTCCAAGTGTTTGAGTTCCTTCCAAATTTTCTCTTGTGATTGAGTTTAAGTTTCAAAGCCTTGTGGTTCTTAAAATATGCATAATCCCAATATTTTGGTACTATTTGAGACCTGATTTGTGACCCAGTATGTGTTCTACTCTGGAGAATGTTTCATGTGCATTTGAGACAAAAATGTACTGTTCCTTTAGAGCAGAATGTTCTATTATATCTGTAAAGTCCATCTGGTCTAGTATGTCATTCAAACCCTTTGTTTCCTTTTTGATCTTCTGCTTAGATGATCTATCCATTGCTCTGAGTGAGATGGTGAAGTCCCCTACTATTTTTGTATTATTATCCTTGTGTTTAATTTTTTTATTAATTGGCTTATATAATTGGCTGCTCCCCTGTGAGAAGCATAAATATTTACAATTATTAGATCTTCTTGTTGTATAGACCCTCTAAGTATGATACAGTGTCCTTTTTCATCCTTTACTACAGTCTTTGTTTAAAATCTAATTTGTCTGATATGAAGTTTGCTGCCCTAGCTTTCTTTGTATGTCTATTAGCATGAGAAATGGCTCTACACTGCTCACTTTCAATCCAGAGGTGTCTTTAGGTATAAAATGAGTCTCTTGTAGATAGCATACAGATGAGTCTTGACTTTTTATCCAGTCCAATACCCTGAATCTTTTGTTTGGATCATTCAGCCCATTCACATTCAGAGTATTGAACGATATGCATTTAGTGTCATTGTATTACCTGTAAATTCCCATTTCTGTGGTTTGTCTCTCTTTCTTTCAGGTCTATGTTACTTTTGGACTTTCTTTTCACTCACAGGCCTTAATATTTCTTGCTGGCCTGGTTTAGTCATCACATATTCTTGCAGTTTTTGTCTGTACGGGAAGTTCCTTATCTCTCCTTCTATTCTGAATGACAGTCTTGCTGGATAAAATATTCTTTTTTTTTAATAAAATATTTTTTATTGGTTTTCAATTTACCAACATACAGAATAACACCCAGTGCTCATCCCGTCAAGTGACCCCTCAGTGCCCGTCACCCACTCACCCCCACAGCCCACCCTCCTCCCCTTCCACCACCCCTAGTTCGTTTCCCAGAGTTAGGAGTCTTTATGTTCTGCCCCGTTTCTGATATTTCCCACACATTTCTTCTCCCTTCCCTTATATTCCCTTTCACTATTCTTTACATTCCCCAAATGAATGAGAACATACACTGTTTGTCCGTCTCCGATTGACTAACTTCACTGAGCATAATACCCTCCAGTTCCATCCACGTTGAAGTAAATGGTGGGTATTTGTCGTTTCTAATGGCTGAGTAATATTCCATTATATACATAAACCACATCTTCTTTTTCCATTCATCTTTCAATGGACACCGAGGCTCCTTCCGCAGTTTGGCTATTGTGGACATTGCTGCTAGAAACATCAAGGAGCAGGTGTCCCGGTGTTTCATTGCATCTGAATCATTGGGGTAAATCCCCAACAGTGCAATTGCTGGGTCGTAGGGCAGGTCGATTTTTAACTCTTTGAGGAACCTCCACACAGTTTTCCAGAGTGGCTGCACCAGTTCACATTCCCACGAACAGTGCAAGAGGGTTCCCTTTTCTCCGCATCCTCTCCAACATTTGTGGTTTCCTGCCTTGTTAATTTTCCCCATTCTCACTGGTGTGAGCTGGTATCTCATCGTGGTTTTGATTTGTATTTCCCTGATGGCAAGAGATGCAGAGCATTTCCTCATGTGCATGTTGGTCATGTCTACGTCTTCCTCTGTGAGATTTCTCTTCATGTCTTTTGCCCATTTCATGATTGGATTGTTTGTTTCTTTGGTGTTGAGTTTAATAAGTTCTTTATAGATCTTGGAAACTAGCCCTTTATCTGATAAGTCATATGCAAATATCTTCTCCCAATCTGTAGGTTGTCTTTTAGTTTTGTTGACTGTGCCCTTTGCTGTACAAAAAGCTTCTTATCTTGATGAAGTCCCAATAGTTCATTTTTGCTTTTGTTTCTTTTGCCTTCGTGGATGTATCTTGCAAGAAGTTACTGTGGCCAAGTTCAAAAAAGGTGTTGCCTATGTTCTCCTCTAGGATCTTGATGGAATCTTGTCTCACATTTAGATCTTTCATCCATTTTGAGTTTATCTTTGTGTATGGTGAAAGAGAGTGGTCTAGTTTCATTCTTCTGCATGTGGATGTCCAATTTTCCCAGCACCATTTATTGAAGAGACTGTCTTTCTTCCAGTGGATAGTCTTTCCTCCTTTATCGAATATAAGTTGGCCATAAAGTTGAGGGTCCACTTCTGGGTTCTCTATTCTGTTCCATTGATGTATGTGTCTGTTTTTGTGCCAGTACCACACTGTCTTGATGACCACAGCTTTGTAGTACAACCTGAAATCTGGCATTGTGATGCCCCCAAATATGGTTTTCTTTTTTACAATTCCCCTGGCTATTCGGGGTCTTTTCTGACTCCACACAAATCTTAAAATAATTTGTTCTAACTCTCTGAACACAGTCCATGGTATTTTGATAGGGATTGCATTAAATGTGTAAATTGCCCTGGGTAACATTGACATTTTCACAATATTAATTCTGCCAATCCATGAGCATGGAATATATTTCCATCTCTTTGTGTCTTCCTCAATTTCTTTCAGAATTGTTCTATAGTTTTTAGGGTATAGATCCTTTACCTCTTTGGTGAGGTTTATTCCTAGGTATCTTAAGCTTTTGGGTGCAATTGTAAATGGGATTGACTCCTTAATCTCTCTTTCTTCAGTCTCATTGTTAGTGTATAGAAATGCCACGTACTTCTGGGCATTGATTTTGTATCCTGCCATGCTACCAAATTGTTGTATGAGTTCCAGCAATCTTGGGGTGAAGGGTTTGGGTTTTCTATGTAGAGTATCATGTCATTGGCGAAGAGGGACCGTTTGACTTCTTCTTTGCCAATTTGAATGCCTTTAATGTCTTTTTGTTGTCTGATTGCTGAGGCTAGGACTTCCAATACTATGTTGAATAGCAGTGGTGAGAGTGGACATCACTGTCTTGTTCCTAATCTTAGGGGAAAGGCTCCCAGTGCTTCCCCATTGAGAATGATATTTGCTGTGCACTTTTGGTACATGGCTTTTAAGAGGTCGAAGAATGTTCCCTCTATCCCTACACTCTGAAGAGTTTTGATCAGGAATGGTTGCTGTATTTTGTCAAATGCTTTCTCTGCATCTAATGAGAGGATCATATGGTTCTTGGTTTTTCTCTTGCTGATATGATGAATCACACTGATTGTTTTACGAGTGTTGAACCAGCCTTGTGTCCCGGGGATAAATCCTACTTGGTCGTGGTGAATAATTTTCTTAATGTGCTGTTGGATCCTATTGGCTAGTATCTTGTTGAGAATTTTTGCATCCATGTTCATCAGGGATATTGGTCTGTAATTCTCCTTTTTGGTGGGGTCATTGTCTGGTTTTGGAATTAAGGTGATGCTGGCCTTATAGAATGAATTTGGGGTACTCCATCTCTTTCTATCTTTCCAAACAGCTTTAGAAGAATAGGTATGGGTTCTTTAAACGTTTGATAGAATTCCCCTGGGAAGCCATCTGGCCCTGGACTGTTGTGTCTTGGGAGGTTTTTGATGACTGCTTCAATTTCCTCCCTGGTTATTGGCCTGCCAGTTCAGGTTTTCTCTTTCTTCCTTTTCCAGTTTTGGTAGTTTGTGGCTTTCCAGGAATGCGTCCTTTTCTTCTAGATTGCCTAATTTATTGGCGTATAGCTGTTCATAATATGTTTTGAAAATCGTTTATATTTCCTTGGTGTTGGTAGCGATCTCTCCTTTCCCATTCATGATTTTATTAATATGAGTCTCCTCTCTCTTCTTTTTAATAAGGCCAGTTAATGGTTTATCTATCTTATTAATTCTTTCAAAGAACCAACTCCTGGTTCTGTTGATCTGTTCCACAGTTCTTGTGGTCTTGATTTCGTTGAGTTCTGCTCGAATTTTAATTAACTCTCTTCTTCTGCTGGGTGTGGGGTCAATCTGCTGTTTTTTCTCCAACTCCTTTAGGTGTAAGGTTAGCTTTTGTATTTGAGTTCTTTCCAGTTTTTGAATGCATGCTTGTATTGTGATGTATTTCCCCCTTAAGACTGCTTTTGCTGCATCCCAAAGATTTTGAACGGTTGTATCTTCATTCTCATTAGTTTCCATGAATCTTTTTAATTCTTCCTTAATTTCCTGGTTGACCCTTTCATCTTTTAACAGGATGGTCCTTAACCTCCACATGTTTGAGGTCCTTCCAAACTTCTTCTTGTGATTTAGTTCTAATTTCAAGGCATTATGGTCTGAGAATATGCAGGGGACGATCCCAATCTTTTGGTATCGGTTCAGACCCGATTTGTGACCCAGTATGAGGTCTATTCTGGAGAAAGTTCCATGTGCACTTGAGAAGAATGTGTATTCAGTTGAGTTTGGATGTAAAGTTCTGTAGATATCTGTGAAATCCATCTGGTCCAGTGTATCATTTAAAGCTCTCGTTTCTTTGGAGATGTTGTGCTTAGAAGACCTTTCGAGGGTAGAAAGAGCTGGATTGAAGTCACCAAGTATAAGTGTATTATTATCTAAGTATTTCTTCACTTTGGTTATTAATTGATTGATATATTTGGCAGCTCCCACATTCGGGGCATATATATTGAGGATTGTTAAGTCCTCTTGTTGGATAGATCCTTTAAGTGTGATATTGTGTCCCTCTTCATCTCTCACTACAGTCTTCGGGGTAAATTTTAGTTTATCTGATATAAGGATGGCTACCCCTGCTTTCTTTTGAGGACCATTTGAATGGTAAATGGTTCTCCAACCTTTTATTTTCAGGCTGTAGGTGTCCTTCTGTCTAAAGTGAGTCTCTTGTAGACAGCAATTAAATGGGTCCTGCTTTTTTATCCAGTCTGAAACCCTGCGCCTTTTGATGGGGTCATTAACCCCGTTCACATTCAGAGTTACTATCGACAGATATGAGTTTAGTGTCATCATGATATCTATTCAGTCCTTGTTTTTGTGGATTGTTCCACTGAACTTCTTCTTAAAGGGGAATTTTAAGAGTCCCCCTTAAAATTTCTTGCAGAGCTGGTTTGGAGGTCACATATTCTTTCAGTTCCTGCCTGTCTTGGAAGCTCTTTATTTCTCCTTCCATTCTGAATGAGAGCCTTGCTGGATAAAGTATTCTTGGTTGCATGTTCTTCTCATTCAGGACCCTGAATATATCCTGCCAGCCCTTTCTGGCCTGCCAGGTCTCTGTGGAGAGGTCTGCTGTTACTCTAATACTCCTCCCCATAAAAGTCAGGGATTTCTTGTCTCTTGCTGCTTTAAGGATCTTCTCTTTATCTTTGGAATTTGCAAGCTTCACTATTAGATATCGAGGGGTTGAACGGTTTTTATTGATTTTAGGGGGGATCTCTCTATTTCCTGCATCTGAATGCCTGTTTTCCTTCCCATATTAGGAAAGTTTTCAGCTAGGATTTGTTCAAATACATATTCTGGCCCTCTGGCCCTTTTGGCACCCTCGGGAACCCCAATTAAACGTAGGTTTTTCTTCCTCAGGCTGTCGTTTATTTCCCTTAATCTAACCTCATGGTCTTTTAATTGTCTGTCTCTTTTTTCCTCAGTTTCCCTCTTTGCCATCAGCTTGTCTTCTATGTCACTCACTCGTTCTTCCACCTCGTTAACCCTCCTCATTAGGACCTCTAGTTTGGATTGCATCTCATTCAATTGATTTTTAATTTCTGCCTGATTGGATCTAAATTCTGCAGTCATGAAGTCTCTTGAGTCCTTTATGCTTTTTTCTAGAGCCACCAGTAGCTGTATAATAGTGCTTCTGAATTGGCTTTCTGACATTGAATTGTAATCCAGATTTTGTAACTCTGTGGGAGAGAGGACTGTTTCTGATTCTTTCTTTTGAGGTGAGGTTTTCCTTCTAGTCATTTTGCTCAGTGCAGAATGGCCTAAAACAAGTTGTATTGGGAAAAGGAGAAAAAGAGAAAGAAGGAAAGAAAAGAGAAAAAGAAAAAGAAAAAAAGGAAGAAAAAAAGAAAAAAGAGGAGAAAAAGAGAAAGAAAGAAAAAGAATGAAAGGGAAAAAGGGTGGGGGAAGCAAACAGAAATCAAAAAGAAAAAAAAAGAAGAAGAAAAAAAAACTGGGGAGTATCTTCTGCTTCTGTATACTTTAAGTGCCTTGACTTCCCCTGGAGCTTGTCCGTCTAGCTGGTCTTCTGGGGGAGGGGCCTGTTGTGCTGATTTTCAGGTTATAGCACTGGGGGAGCTGCTCTGCCCCCTGTCTGTTGCAGGGCTCAGTGGGGGTTGTTTACCCCGTGAGGCCCCAGGAGGAATAACCGCAGTGGCGGGGCCAGCTCTGGAGCCCTGGATTTATCTCCCGCAGTAACTCCGGAGCTCTCCGTCTGCAGGGCCTGGAGGCTCCGGGGCAGGAGCGTCCTTGCTGTCCTGGGCCCTCCCAGCCTCTGCTTGTCCCGGGGGGAGGCCGGTTCTTGGGCTGTGTCCCGGCCCCTGTGCTCCGGCGCCTGCACTGTTGGATTCGCGCTCCTGCCCCGCAGCCCCCTCCGCGGAGCCGCCGCCCGAGCGCCCCCCCCCTCCCACTCCGAGCTGCTCCGGGTCCCGCCATGCACGCTGCAGCCCTTAGGGAGCTCGGCGCACTCTCCCGGGGCGCAGGTGTCTGTTAGTGTCCCAGGGAGCCTGAGGGCATCCCCGCCCTCCTGGGTCCTGCTCCAACTCCCTGCGAGCCCCTTTCTGCCCCTGAAGGTTGGTGCAGCTCTTGCTTCTCCGGGATGGGGCTTTCCTGTCCTGGGGACACTCGCCCCAGCCTTAGCCCGGCTCCTCGCGGGGCGCCTCCCCCTTGGAGGCCTTTTGTTTCTTTATTTCTTTTCCCCCCATCTTCCTACCTTGATAGAAGCCCGAACTCTTCTCACTGTAGCATTCCAGCTGGTCTCTCTTTAAATCTCAGGCCGAATTCGTAGATTTTCAGGATGATTTGAAGGTTATCTAGGTAATTTGGTGGAGACAGGTGACTTGGGGACCCTACTCTTCCGCCGTCTTGCCCCTCCTCCTGGATAAAATATTCTTGGCTGTGTTTTTCTTATTTAGTACCCTGAATATATTATGCCAGCTCTTTCTAGCCTGCAAGGTCTCTGTGAATAGATCTGCTGCCAGTCTAATATTCCTGCCACTGTAAATTAAGGAATTCTTGTCTTGAGCTGCTTTCACAGTCTTCTCTTTATCTCTGAGTTGCAACTTCACTATTATACTCAGGGTGTTGGTCTATTTCTTTTTGGAAGTGGTCCTCTCTATTTCTTGGACTTGAATGCCTTTTTCCTTTCCAAGACTATAGAAATTCTCAGTTATGATTTACTCAATTTACCTTCTGTCCCTCTCTCTCTTCTCTCTTGGGGACTCCAATAATTCTAATATTGTTTAATTTTATCAATTATTGATGATTTCTTGAAGCCTCCCCCCATGGTTCATTAGTTGTTTTTCTCTTTTCCTCAGCTTCCTTCCTTTCCATCATTTTGTCTTCTAAGTGACTGACTCTCTCATATACCTCATTTATCCTAGTTGTCAGAACATCCAATTTAGCCTACATCTCAGTTAAGGCATTTTCATGTTTGGCCTGATTAGATTTCATTTCTACACTAAGAGATTCTCTAGTGTCTTTTATGCATTTTTCAAGCCCAAGTAGTAACTTTAATAATTGTTATCCTGACTTACAGCTTTGACATCTTATTTATTTCCATATCGGTTAGATCTGTAGCAGAGAGCCTTTCTTCTGGTTCTTTCTTTTGTTGTGAATTCCTCCTTCTAGTCATTTCTAGTCATTCCCCCCCCCCCAGGGAAGAACAGCTGAATGAGAACAAAATCAGAAGTATCAACCATGACCCAAGTGAAATACACACTAGACAAATCTGATGAGGTCAGAAACTGAAGGAAAAGAAAGAAAGAAACAAAGAAAAGAAAAGAAAAAAAAAGAAAAGAAGAGGAAAAAATTTTAAATAGGGGAAGAGAAGAGAATATAACCTCCCAGGTGAAGAAAACAGGGTGATCCACTTGGTCCTAGTACATTTTGGTCTGTGTGTTTGAAGACACTAAATCCCAAATAATAGCAACTGCTAAATATATATATATATATATATATATATCAACTGCTGAGTTGATTCTCAAGTGTCCTTGTCTGGGCAGAGTTGCACCACTGCTTGACAGAGGCCCAGGCTCTGTGCAAACTGTTTTAGATTTTCTATATGGCTTTTGTTCCCTGAAGGCTTTCCACTCCTCATAGAGGATGAGATTAAAAATGACCATGCCCTGCCCTGATCTGCAGCCCAGAGCTGAAAGACTGAAGTCCCCTTTCTTCAGTGAACCCTCAAGGAAATAAACCCTCACTTTTGTGTGTACCACACTCTGTAGGTTCCTGTGGTGCAGCCCCGCTCTGATCCTCCTGGGGGAAGGAGGAGGGTCAAGCATTCTGTTCTTTGCAGGAACCGTACATGGAGAGCACCCACACCACCCCTCCTCAGGGAAGATGGAAAGTCTCAGCATTTCTGTCCTTTACTGGACCCCCAAGGAGAGTGTGGGACCCGGGATATTTAACAAAAATCCCCTACCCCTGGACAAGCAGAGCAGGACTAACTCCATTTTGTGCTGCACCTCCACCTCCTATACGACCCCCACATGACCTGCTTCTTGCTTAAGGCGCTGCCCCAGCCTAGTCAAACTGCTGGGCACACCCTTATCGGAAATCGGCTCAAAACAATGTAATCCCGCCTTGTGTCCGCCAAAACTGCGCCTGGATTCTGACCAAAATAATAGGCCAGCTCAAATGGATACTATAGGGTAAAATGTAATTCAATCAGCCACCTGCGTGTGGACCAACATGACTGCAACTTTCTGCATATGTTACAATCCCATTGGACACTGGCCCCTGTAAAGCTGCTACGCCTCTTGCCTCTTAGGCTCGGGGTCCAAGTCCCTGCTCCGCTATGTTGGGTATACTTGGACCCAAGCTAGAGCTTGTAAATAAACCCTCGTGTGTTTGCATCGGTGTCGGCTCCTTGGTGGTTTCTCGGATTTGCAATCTTGGGCACAACAGAGAGCAGTGGTCAGGTCATGCACATACCCTCAATATTTCTTCCAGGGGAAGGCTGAGGGCTGCCACTTCTTTTGCTTTGCAAGACACCGCCACACCAAGAGTCTTTGTGGATCCTGCAGTGGTTCAAGGTTTATGGTGATCTAAGCTGAGAGCCCCCTCCAGGCTAGCAGACTGAAATTGGCTTCCCCACTCCAATGCTTCAGAACTCTGCCAACTCTGACACCCTCATTCTCTCTGTGCCCCAGATCCTGGGACCACACTGTCCCACCTAGGATTCTGCCAGACTTCCCCATTGAGCACCTTTCAGACAGGGATGTCTCTCCCTGAAGCAGATTTCTAAAACTAATGATATTGCACTATGGGGCTATTTCACTTTTCAATAGCCAACTTTTGGAGGCTCCTTCTCCTTTTATCTTTGAATATATCTTCTCAGTTTCACTTCTCAGCACTCCTACCTTGCAAAAAGTCATCGCTCTTCTGTTTGTAGAATACCAGCAATTTTTTTCTTACATCTCAGGTTTAATTCATAGGTGTTCAAAGTGATTTGATAGTTACCCACTAAATACAGGGGACCAGATGAAATGAGCTCCTCTACTATTTTACCATCTTACCTCCCTTCTAAGAGGTGATTTGGAGATAATTGGGTGGAGCCCTCATGAACGGGATAAGCTACCTTAAAAGACAAGACACTGAAGAGCTCATTCTTTTTCTGCCCTATTACCCCATTGACATATGAGAGCACAGCAAGAAGGTAGCTATCTGCAATCCAGGAAGAGATCCTTACCAGGAATCTACCATGCTGGCATTTCAATCATGGACTTTCAGCCTCCAGAACTGTGAAAAAATAAATATCTGTGTTTAAACCACCACAAGTATGGTAGTTTATTATGCTAGCCCAAGCAGACTAAAACACTGAGTGAATTCCTCCGATATTATCTTCCAGTTTATATACACATTAGTAGAATCCTTAATATTTTTAAAGGATTTTTAAAAGATTTTATTTATTTGAGAGAGAAAGAACAGGAGAGAGAGAGAGAGAGAATCTGAAGCAGACTGTGCTGAGTGCAGTGTCCAATGTGGGGTTCCATCCTATGACTCTGAGATCACAATTTGATCTAAAACAAAGAGTTGGGCACTTAACCAACTGAGCCACCCGGACACCCCTAAAATATTTTGTTTTTAGGAAAAAAATAGCTATTTTGGTAGAGTTTCCATGTCCCATCTTGACTGGCAATTGCTCTGGTGTAGAAGGGTCTTTCCTCTCTTATTTGATCCTCTCTCTTGTTGGCCCCCCTCAATGGTCAGACTTCCTTATTTGTGTTTGCATTTCATGTTTTTTTTTCATGGTTTTCCCATGATAAGGCCTGGAGGATACACCATTTGGCTTATTCTCAGCACAGCCTCCATGAAAACCCAACAAAGCCCTGTTTGTTTATGGCTAACATGTATCCAATTCAGGGGCTCTAGCACAAGTAACTTTATGATTCCAATAAAACACTAATCCCTTCCCTGGGAAAATACAAAAATTCACACAACTTGCACTTAATTTTGGAAGGTTCATAACCTCCCAGCCCCAACCCAAGTAAGCTGAATTAAGCCTTGAGAAGAACTCTGTGTCAGCATTTGGCCCTGACTAAAACAGGGGCTACCTTTTAAACTAAATAATAGGGGATCCCTGGGTGGCTTAGTGGTTTGGCGCCTGCCTTTGGCCCAGGGCATGATCCTGGAGTTCCGGGATGGAGTCCCGTGTTGGGCTCCCGGCGTAGAGCCTGCATCTCTGCCTGTGTCTCTGCCTCTCTCTCTCTCATTCCCTCTCTCTCTCTGTCTATCATTAAAAAAAGGTAAATAAAAAGAAACATTTAAACTAAATAATGAATGCATACGTGTTTATATACTTTTAAAAATCATATTTTTAACAGAGAAGGAGTGATGGCATGAGAAGATGCAAGATAGCAGTAGATTCAATAGCAGAGCAATCTTTAGGCATGTTAATTTATTCCATAAAAAGTGGCTTCATAGTTCCATGAACCAGTCACTGTGTCTGGATACAGAGCTGGCTGCAATTGATCCTGTAACAGAAGCATGTGTGTCTTTAAGTTGTGAGGACAACCAGAAAGGAGCTCCTGGAGGTTCTATCATATTGTCTTGCAGTAAGAAAGTCTCCTTCAGCCAAAGGAAAAGTATCAAGAATGGTGAACTGAGAGTTTACCCTCTCTGCGAGCTAACTAGTTAGCCTCTTACTCTTCATGGAAACTAATTTATTTATTTATTTTTAATTTTTATTTATTTATGATAGTCACACAGAGAGAGAGAGAGGCAGAAACACAGGCAGAGGGAGAAGCAGGCTCCATGCACTGGGATCCCGACGTAGGATTCGATCCTGGGTCTCCAGGATCGCGCCCTGGACCAAAGACAGGTGCTAAATCGCTGCGCCACCCAGGGATCCCTCTTCATGGAAACTAGAAGAAAACACAAAACTTCTAGGTCAGAAACAAAGAACTTCATTACTCATAGCGTCTGTTTTCTTTGCCCTCAAAGTTCCATGAGAGTGGTGCACAGATGGTCCCAGAGGATACTGCACACACATACTGGGTCTTTGTCACAGCTGAGAAGCCCTGAGCTTAGGAACTCCCCAATCCTACAAGAGGATTACTAACAGATTTGTGCAAATTGCAACAGTACCCTTATTATCCTGGCCAACAGACAAATCTACCCTCTGCCACAGAGGGAGATACTATCTCTATCTTTCAAAGCTGTTCACTATACGAACATCTTTGGAAAGATAGTCCAGAAAAAAAGGTGATATAAGATGTGCATAAATATATGAAAGATTGCATAGGAGCTATGCAAAGGGGACGATATTATAATTCCCACATGACAAGAGAACTAGGGTGCAGAGAGGTTAAGTTCTTATACACAAACACACAATGATGGGCACTGGATTGAGGTTGGTCCATAAGCCTCCAAAAATCCAGAGTCTGCCCAGTGTATTTGATAGCCAGGGTTGGTTTGGAGTTGGGTGAGAATTTGCCAAGGAGGAGAAGAGGTGGTGGGGAGAGAAGGCAGAGGCAAATGGAACACGTATCAGGAAGCATGAGATGTGTTGGGGGTGGTGAGCTACAGCCCAGGCAGAGGCAAGGAGGCTGAGCTGCAGGGGAGGGGAGTAGTGGAGGCAAGTAGGAAGCCAGGCCAGTGCAGTACATGGAGGGCTTGTGGGCTAGGCCACAGTGATTGGACTTGATCTCCTACACAAGGAAAAGTCAGAGAGGAACCATAGTGATGAAAGATGGCAGCCACCACGGGCTCGGGAGTAAAAGTCCCTCACAATTTTCAATTGTTGGAAGAACTGGAAGAAGGCCAGAAAGGAGTAGGAGATGGCACAGTTAGCTGGGGTCTAGAAGATGACAAAGACATGACACTTACAAGATAGACCGGGATGATAATTGGGCCTCCAAGAACAATTTATGAAAACTGAATATACAGCCTTAAAATAGAATGTGGACCTAAATACCCAGAAACACCCCCCCTTTGTAAGATTTGTAACAAAAATTAATATGAATGGAGTTAATAGTTCTAACAGAGTGGTGGATCCAAGGGCCATATCAGTGCTAGCAAAATGGCAGAATTCATATAGCTTCAAAGTTGTGCTGAAAGAGCTCCTGTGCCTAATGATGTCTAAAGAAAACATGAAACTCCTTCAGCCACCCAAAGGACAGTGTTACAGCAATTAATCAAAAAGAGAAACCACAGGCCCTCCCCTTTCCCCCCACCATTCGATTTAAGTAGTCATTTTCCACAGTAGTACATTTTCTAGATACGTATTGTAGACCTCAAAAGTACTGAAAAGGAAGTGCCCATTCAAAGGCAATTTATCTTAAGATACTGTAAATGATACTAATTTTTTGTCCATTTGAAATATATAAGTTGTGCTATAACAAATCATCCTGTCAGGTGTAACCACTGTCCACATATTTGAACTTCTGGGATCAAGAAAGTATATTTAAATTGATTCCCATCATAACCAGTGGGGCACTTCTAACTCAACTGTGAAAAGACACATCACATAATCACCTTGCTGCTGATTACATGGCCTGGGGTCTCTGCCTTCTCCCCTTCTCCTCCTGCTGGCTCCCTCCCTCCCTCCCTCCACCCACCCCTCCTGCAACAGCCCTCCAGCTTGGGATGGCTTGCTAGAATAGGCGTGAAGGTTTCAGGCTGCAGCCTGTGGGACTACTGCAGAGTGTGCAGGGGTGCTCCAGCTGCACCCCTGGTTTCTTTTCTTAAGTCTTAAATGATGCCTTCCCCCCTCCAAGCCATCATCCATTCTCCACTTCCCATGATCACCCTCAGCCGAAGCATAGATTGTAACCCCCTCTGCTCCCCTCTGAAATTGGCCTTTGGTGAGGAATTCAGGGCTTTCCCCATTTCTTCTCCCCGACCTTAATCGAGGAGTGCTGCTTTTTCCTTCTTTTTCAAGTCTCTTTTTGCACCATCACCACTCAATACTTCCTTGCTTTGGCTGGAAACCATCAGGTAAGGTTGAAAAGAGTCTCTGACTTCCCTCTTTTAGTTTGGAACCACACTTACTCTCTACTCTCCACCAGCCTGGAATGAATGTTGGGTCCTCAGCCCTGCCACCCTCTGCTGTCATTGTCAGCTGATGCTGGGTTTTTTTGCTCAGGTTTTGATAAAGTGAAAACAACAGTTACCAGGGGGTACTCAGACCTACCAGCTCTCAAAGTGCTTGGTGGTAAAACTTGGAGAAAGGCCACAGAAGACACTTGTAAGCACACACAATGCCTCTGAATGAATTGTTTTCTTTTCCTGTAATTGCTTTTGCTTTTAACAATTGAAGAAGTTTTAAACAGGGTTCTCATGTGGTCATCTTACAAATCCATTTGGGTCTAGTTTGGAATCTGACAACTGGAACAAAAAGAACTTTGGATTTGGTGCATACTTTGGTTTTGGTGCTGCTGCATCTCATGGTCCTCAGCAGGGATTGAGAAAGAACTCAGTGTGCACAGCAGATCCCTGAAATTGGTGGGCTTGACTTCCTGGCAAATTGCTGCATTTTTCCACTTTTCTGTTCAGGACCACTAAATGCTGAGATGTGGATGCATACCAAAATAAAAGTGATTTGTTAAGTTCTAAGAGTTTTTTTTTTTTTTTTAAATATAGTGTTTGTGTAAGACCACCTTTTTGAAGCAGCAACTATCAAGTCTGAAAAGCAACCGATGTTTCCAATAATCTTTTTCTGGGGGATACCTTAATTCTAAAGATTTAACATCCTTTAAGTAACGTTGAACATAACAGTATTCCATAAGCAGATTTTTATTGTCAGACCATTGCCTGATTTTAATATAATAAAAAAAGGTGTGCTTTAAAAAAAAAAAAAGAAGTCAGAAAAGGCTGTGCAATATGCAGCCCTTCACAAATATGCATTCCAAGAAAGCCATGTGGGTCTTATTGTGTCATAAGAAAGTAAAAATGAAAAGGTCAATTTTTTAAAAAAGAGGTCATTTTTGAAATATAGGCAAAGAAACATATCTTATTCTACATCTCTCATATGCAGAGATGGAAAGATCTGAGAGAAACTTATAAAAACAAGAAGAAACTTTAGAAACTAGACAGAATTCCAGAGGAAAGATGAAATCCATTTGACATCAATTTTCTGCTGTAGATGATGGTCACAACTTCTCCTAAGCACTCACATTTGGTAAATCAAAGTGTTAAACAAGTAAATCCCTATTAAAGGTAATGGAAATTGGAGACAGTGAAATCCATATACTTTTTTTTTTTTCTAGTGTGGGAAGCACACAGAAAATTTCACAGGAATAAAACCTAAACAGCAGTAGGTTGAGACCCACTCTTGGATGCTGACTCAGAGATTCTCATCACCTTCTCCTTCTCTCTCTTGCTCAGGACCACCCAGCCCTGGACTTCAAGTCTGCCCATGAAGACTTGGAGGACTGGGTGATAGACATGCCAAAGATGAGAAGTTAGGTCCCTGTGTGGTGAGACTTGACCAATGGGAACTTGAGAGTGATGTAATTCAGTACAGTTCTCCAAAAGCCTGCTCTACAGTGTGGGCTCATCTCACAATCCTTTGGGAGAAGGGCCACAGGCCAAACAAAGGAGGCTGCTGTGAAGTACTGTCTCCTTGGCAACGCATGGACGTTATATCGCTTCTTCTCTTGCCTTACCATCCATTTTCCTCATCCTTCCTTCCCTGAACTTGAATTCCCCATTTAATCATAGAACTTTGATCCTGTTTCCACCTCTGCTTTCTCTAGGATTTGCATTAGGATGGTAACAAAAAAGCAGGGATGGATAAACACTTCCTCTGTATTTCTACTTGGCCTGGTGCAGATGAACATGTGAATCAAGAATAGGCCACTACTGCCAGTTCTGGTTTTTTGTTGGTTGAGCCTATTCTCCCCTCTGGTCCTGAAGATCCTCCTCTTTCTCTTACACAGGTATCTTTGGAAGTCTGGGGCTCTGTCCTCTCTCATCCTCCCTTTGCCAACCATCCATAGGAAACACCTTCACTTGAGTCATGGATCCTTTGTTGTATTAGCAGACATGTGATATCTCACAGTCACATTTCATTGAAATCCTCACTTCTGATGGTGGGCTGTGTAGTTCATTGGTAGACAACATCACCTGGGAAGAGATAGAGCAATATGTTTTAGGACAGACTCCTTTCCAGAGAGCAATACAGAAAGAACAAGTCCTTTGCTTCTTGCAAGAGGTGTGGTTTTGTACAAATTACTTAACACAGATGTCATTATTCTTATCTACAAATCTACAAAAGGAATGATTGCAATTATACCTGGTCAAGGGGATTATTGTAAGAATTAAATGAAATCATATGGTAATGAAGTGCTCTGTGCTATCTATCTATGTACCTGGCTAACAATCTATCTATCTTTCCTCTTATATATGTGTGTATCCATCCATCTACCCATCTATCCATCCATCCATCCATCGACCATTCCCTCCATCTGTCTACTCACCCATTCACTGTACTCTATCCCCCATCAAGCAGACATAAGACTCCAGACTCTGGTGTGACACATCAGTTGTCTAATGGCATAAACCTGCCACCCGTAGTCAGAAGAATTACTAAAAGTGGAAACAATATGATTAATAAACTGTTTTGCAAATATCAAGGAAAAAACTGCCCTCACCTTTATCAGAACTTGAACATGTTTAGGTGCTCTGGGGGATTTGTTGTATTGATGAAGCACCACTTTCAGGGTTTCTGCTTGCCCACAAATCAAGTTTATTGTGCTTCCTCCAGGTGCCCCTAGGGCAAAATAGAACTGTTGTTGACTATGGTTGAAGAGTTCACTCTGGGCTGTGGCAGGACTAGGAAGCATAGGTGTATAGGCTAGAGTGATGATTGAATTCCTCAGAACCAGTTGAAATGAAGCCATATTAACATTTCTTTAAATATTTTTAAATTCACAGGCTCTTAAAAAATCCCTAGATATAATTCTTCTTTAATACTTTCAGAATATATTCTAAACAAAAATCCTCAAAGAGAAAGCATTTATTTAGGGACAAAGGTTGTTAATCAACAGTCGCAATCCATGCCAACCGGGACATTGCTGTGGGGACCCGGAAGCCCTAACACCCTGCTGTCCTTGTTCTTTTCCTGTACACACCTGCCACTCTGGTGTGTAGTGTGAGCTGCTCTTTTGCCCATGCCTGGCCCTGGCAGGGCTGTGTGCTACTCTTATAGAGATAGCTATTACTCTCTCATTTATCCTGTAGAAAGTAGTTCTTGCCATAGCCCAGTTTTTGCCCTGTCCTAGCTGCTGATCTGTCTTGTAGGATTCCAGAGCCCTGGGTAGTGCTTCATGTAAAAGGCTTCCACATCAGGTAACACCAGATGCTGCTCTGGAAACTAGGGATTCTCAATCCCGATTGCTCATCACAGTCACCTAGGAGCATAAAAACACCTGCCTGCCCAGGTGCCTTGTGGACCACAAGTGGGGTGGAATCCTAAGAGTTTGAGAATCCCTGTCCTAATTCAGTACTCCCTAGTCTTTGCTCTCAACAGACCCTGATTTCTGTGAATGAGATTGAAATGTCTGCCAGGAAAATGGGGTCATATAATTTATTTTTTTCAAATTAAGCAGAAAAAAACTAATGTTAGTGGATAGAATTTTCTCAAGTTTAAAATTTCTCCCATACATTTTCTTGAAATTATGGGGTCAAATACCACCTCTTTGAATTAAAATATAGCCAGACATTGTGTCTGATTTAGCCCCCATTTTATTATTTTTTAAAAATATTTTATTTATTTATTTGAAAGAGAGAGAAAGTGAGAGAGATCATGCACAAGTGGTGGGGGAGAGGGGCAAAGGGAAAAGGAGAAGCAGACTCCTCCCTGAGCAGGGAGCCAGATGTGGGGATTGTCCCAGAATCTCAGGATCATGATCTGAGCCAAAAGCAGATGTTTAACTGACTGAGCCACCCAGGTGCCCCTATGTTTTATTACTTTATAGAAATATAAAAATACTTCATGATGTTAGGACAGAATCCACATACTCTTCCAGCTGAACACATTTAGAACCATGATGATGCTGACATTTGTACCTAGGACTGCTTTTCTAGAGAAACGGAGTTTTTCAGAGAAATGGAATCAATGGGATAGAGGAAGAGCAAGAGGAAGAGAGGAGAGAGAGTAGAAAGGAGGGATGGAGGGACTTATTTTGAGGAACTGGCTCACATGATTGCGGAGGCTGGCAAGTCCAAAATCTGCAAGATTGGCTAGCAGACTGGAGGCTCAGGGAAGAGTTGACATTGCTTCTCAAGTCCAAAGGCAGTCTGGAGGGAGAATCCCCTTTCTTAGGGAGTTCAATCTTTTTCTCTTATGGTGTTCAACTGATGTGATAAAACCTAAACACCCAGAGAATGGTAATCTGCATTATTCAAAATCTACTGATCTAAATGCTGATCTCATTAAAAACAAACAAAATCCTTCCCAGAAACATCAAAACTGACATTTGACCAAATATCTGGGCACTGTGGCCCAGCTAAATTGACACAATCATCACAGATGGGATATGCACAGTTAAGGAATAGTCCATCTCTTACATTATACTCTGAGCAGCTGCCTTTTAGGATGCAGAGTTTTAATACAGATATTTATTGAATCCTAACTTGACACCTTAGCTCTTGGTCTTCACTTCTCCCTCCCCCTGAAATGGACCCCACTCGTCCCCCCAATAGGACTTTGCTGAGGCTATTCCCTGTCCTTCATGTTTTTTCACTTCATCTCTACTTTACAAGTCCAAATTCATTCTTAAATTTTTCCATTGAAAAAAACTATAAAAATTAAATTCCTGTAGTTTTATTGTCTCAATCATGTAACCTGTCACTCATTTGAACAGTCTAGCATAATTTAACTGCTTCCTAAGTTCAAACGATGGAAAGATTTTCAAGACTGGGACACATTTGCTACTCACTATGCACCTGGCTTTTGTTGAGTGAAGGAGTTAATAAGCAGATGATATTATTTATTGAATACTTTTCATGGTATTAGAGTGTACATAGCAAGGAAAAATAAAGCCAAAAGTCAAGAATGGGTGAAGGACCCACCAACACATAGTATTGGAATACATAGTGACGAGCTGTTGAATAATTTTCCTGACTTAGCAAAATATATCGTGAAAGAGTAGACTTGGCATTGAGAGAAGTTTCCCTCAGATGGATGCAGCAGTCTTTCTCACTCTACTTCAGCAAAAGTAAAGAGAGTCAGCTCCTCAAGACCAAGACAAATCATCTACTTCCATGCTTGTTCACTTTAAGAGGAAGTTTGTTTGGCCTTTAATACTTAACAGATTGTGGCCACAGTGAGAAATTTCTGATTCCTCCACAATGGAGGGTTTCCCCTTACTGAAATTCCCTAGCAATAATTTCTCTCTCTTTTTTATAATTGAAATACATATGACACAATGTTACATTAGTTTCAGGTACACAACATAATGATTCTACAATTTATGCTACACTTACAAGTGTAGCTATTATTATACAGTGCTATTACAATACAATAGACTATATTCCCTATACTGTACTTTTTATCCTTGTGGCTTATTTAATGTATCACTGGAAAGCTATACCTCTAAATGGTTTCACTTTCTTGCAGAGGTACATTTCTGGTTCTCCATAGTTGACAAAATGTTCATTATTCAAACACCTGACTGCATCCAAAAGATCTGGTATGCACACCATTTGTATATGCTTGAGAAGAACATCAAGCCAAAGGAGGGCCTTCCCAACTCTTGAGGCTCATGGAAATGAGAATATGTGTCTTGGGCAGTAAGCTTCTCTACAATCCCTAATTGCCAGAAGAAGACCAGGAAATGCCCTTGATTTTAGGTGAACGATCTCTTTTGTATTTTCTCAGGGGCTGCTCTACTGAGTTACCAGCTCCCAGTGCTGTCTTGGACACCTCTGATAGAGGACAATATTCCATTCAAGGAATATTGAATGCTTATAGGAGGTGCTTATAGGAGGCTACTTTACTTAGAATTCAGATAATGTTTTCTAGTGTCCAGTCTTATCCCAATGGTGCCAAACTCTGAGAAAAGCAGCTCTATAATTCATCTTTACTGAATGTAGACATGAGGCAGGGGCCTTGGCTGTTGGTCTGTCCAGGGTCATTCCCAGCCCTGCAACCCTGGACCAGTTAGTGAACTCCTCTGAGCCTCAAATTCCTCATCTATAAAATGGGGCTTAGAAATAGCACTGGCTTCACAATCTATGTAAGTCATGTCATTAGGCTGTCGATCTTAAACTTGTAGTGCTGTATGTCAATTATATTTCAAAGTGACTGGAAGAAAAAATAGCTAATCTGCAAGCATCATCAAGAGGACCATGCCTCTGAAGCTCTTAGAACAGTGACAGTGCCTTCCCCTGCTCAGGGTCAGATTTATGCCAGCTGGCACATCATCCATAGTTAAATATGTGGGAATACCACCGTTGATTAATTTCCCACAGAATTCCCTGTGCTGTGACCCCAGATTCCCTCTGTTCAGCAAGCCCAGCTGCCAAGGACTGACCAAGCTTGTAGTGTGGCAGGATGGAAACAGCTGAATTTTCTTTAATGGATTCCTTCTCACCCTCTATGACACCCTTGGTACTCTTCTAAGTCCAGAGTCCAGATGTTCTTCATATATCTGCATGACTGGACACTCACTACATTCCTAAGATACATCTCTGAAGTGGTGTGGCTGGTGGTGGCTCTCGGGCTCTACTTGGCTGGGGGTGCAGAGGCAGCCTAATGTGCTAGACACGGTTGTGGTGGAAAACCCAGAGCCCAAACCTACCCAGGCTCTGTCATTGAAAAACCTCTGAGACACTCACCTAAAAAATCTAGGTTTGAATCAGCTCAACCTGACAGCCTCCTTGCAGCTCAGAAATCTCTGATTCTAAGGGGTTTGCTTTCCTTGTTTGGACACTGAAAGGACAGATTAGAAACAAAAATAGACAATAGGTATCTGGCATTAGAGGCTAATAATATAATGACATTTTCCTAGTGATGGTTTAGACACAAGCCTGGAGTGTTATACAGGGGCAGGTAGGGAAGGGGACTGGTAGATGAGATGGTCTAGAAGATTAGGTCTTCTAGAATGTGTATACCCCAAGTGCAATAAGAACTTCAGATGTATGCATTCCTCCAAGAAAATTCTGGATGAGGATATGAGTATAGATTTGCCAATAATATAGAATGTGGGAATTATTCAAGCCAAGAGTGGCTTAAAGTTCTTTTTTGACCAACATCACAGGTTTAAAAAGCACAAAACCAAAAATTAAACATTTTTCCATAGTTGTAGAACACCACAATAAGATCCCATTTGCCCAGACTCTGATGCCAGAATCAGCTCTGAAGCATATACTTGGGGATGAAATCAGTAGATCTTCAAAACTGGATATTCCACAGTTCTTCAAATAGAGTTTTTGCTTGTTGTTTTTTGCAAAATTCCTTAAAACTCTAGAGTCCTGGCTCATGACTTGAATTGCACACTGAAAATCACCTAAGGAACTTTAAATCTCCTGACTGAGGTGCTAGGGTGGCTTAATCGTTGAGCCTCTGCTTTCCAGGTCATGGGATCAAGCCCCACATGGGGCTCCCTGCTCAGTGGGGAGTCTGCTTCTCCCTCTACCCCTCTCCCCACTTGTGCACTCTTATGTACTACCTCTCTCTCTCTCTCTCTCTCTTTCCTTCTTGCATGTGCCTGTGCATAAATAAGTAAAATCTTAGGGAAAAAACTCCTTACCCTTGGCAACCCAAATTCAGATGTAAGTGAAGGAGCAGTTACAGTTTGGGAATTGTGGTTTTTGAAATACCTCCAGATGATTCTAGGAGCAACCCACTTTGAGAAGCACAGATCTGTACTACAAGCAACCTGCACAGTGGGCTCTGGACTTGTAGCATTGCCCAGACTGGGAGCTGGTCAGCTATGCAGAATCCCCCATGCCATCCCCAGATCTGGTGAATCAACACCTGCTTTTTAACAAAGTGATGAATTTACACATATAGTTTAAGAAACACAGCTATAGTCTAGAATAATCCTGCTGCTTCTCCAGAAATAGGCAGTGATGAGATGACATTAAACCAGTTTCCACAAGTAGATTTCAGATTGTCAAGGAACAACAGTAGTACAGTTACATTTCCTCCACCTTCAGCCTTGTAATATGGAGCCAGCTTCCTCATTCCTATAAGGAGGATGGTAGCCCTTGGATTGAGGTGATGATCAGGGCAAGATCTGGGACAGTCACAAGCTCTGGAATGTACCCAGCAGCCCCAGCCTTTCCCTTAGTCCTTCCCCTGCTTTTGGTATAGGATGCATTTTTGTTGATTTGTAAACTATCATACTTACTAAATACCTATTTCTAAATACACTGCTGACATGACTTACCTTTAAAAATCATTATCCAGATGCCAGATGTGATGACCCATTAAATGACTATACCAGCATTGCTTCAGTCTGGTGTGTTCTTAGAGGGGCATAGGTGAAGGTGTTCTTAGAGGGGCATGGATGAAGATGACAGGGCAAGGAAAGGTCAAGAATGGCTGTTAGCTTGAGTTAGTTTGTTGGTTTAAAAAAGCAATATTGATGGATAAGAGTGCTGTGCTGTCAACAAGTCTGATTTCAGATGTGGAAGGAGGGGATGAGGTGCCTCATGGGGCAGGGCTGGGCCTTGGCTCTCTTTCCAGTGACTCTGAAGGGACAAGAGTAATGACAGAGACTTCTGGGAAGCTGGTGGTTGCCAGAGGGGAGGTGGGTAGGGGGATGGTGAAATAGCTGAAGGGGATTAAGAGTATTATTATGATGAGCACTGAGTAATGTATAGAATTGTTGAATCACTATGTTGTACACTTGAAACTAATATAACACTGAATGTTAATTATACTTCAATAAAAACAAATTTAAAAAGGTAATAATAGGGTGTAACTGAGCTGACACTGTCTGACACCCCTCCTCCCCTGAAAGGCCAAGTATCTGCCTTCTCAGAAACTGCTGGAAAGAGAACAATGGCACCTCCAACCAGCCATATGAGAGCAGCACCAACTGCTGAGCATGGAGTCAGCACATTTAACCCTGTAGACAGAGAAGCCTTTGGTGTCCAGATCTAATGTAATGGTTCTCCCACATCCTGCTGGGAATTATACCTGGGTTGATATAAGGACCTGCATCCCTGTGAACCTGCAACTCAACCCCCTGGAGGGACAAATTATTTGAGGACGAAAAGTAAGACTTTCAGAAAGGAGGACAAGGACTACAAGGACCCCACAATCATGCCTACCTTCTGGATTCAATGGCTCCCTGGAACACAGAAGAGAGTGACAGGGAAGAGGCAGGTGACAAGTGTCTCATCCTTGAGCCTATGAAATGGGATGAAGCCCATCTGACTTTGCTATAAGCATCAGCCTCCCTAGACTGTACTGCTGCTCTGAGTCAAACATAGGAGCACATACCTGTCAGGTTTAATCCGATTGGTAGTGAAATGGAATAGAGAGGCCAGGCAAAAGTTGGTCGAAACAGCCTTTTAATGGGACGCACTCTGGTGAGGTTCCGCAGCCTGCAGGGGAGGGAGAGAGCGGGGAAGTCTGGGCCAGGGAAGTTGCGCAGGGCAGGGCAAGAGGGCTTTTGAAGAGGGGAAGGGAAAGGGGTGGGTGGGGTGATAAGCATTAGGCATATTACTGGTGGAATCGGCCTGGGGCAATAACTGCCCATGCCCTTCTATGGGGTCTAGGTAAAGTATGGTTCAAGTTTCCTGCATAGGTCCAGTCTCCCCCTGTGCCTTGTCCTCGGGCAGGCGGTCTGCTGGTGATAGGAAAGTTCTGAGGTGGGGGCAACAAGGTGGGGGGTCTGCCGCCATTTTGTTGATGCCTCCTGATCCCCTTTGATCCTGCGGGCCCAACAATACCCAATGTCAGGCTGGGGGCTCACAGGCCACAAAAGATGTGTTGGAAGTAAAGTTATTAGCCTTGGGATCTGTCTTCATCTCCCTGTGGCCACATTCTAAGGTGACAGGCTGTCTGTGGAAGATTTAATTGTACCCAACTGCAAGGGAATTCAGGCTTTCTGGACAGCTCAAAAAAGAAAAAAAGTCCTAACATTTTGGTACAGCCACTGTCTCAACCATGTCTCATCTTATACTCATGCACAACCACCCTCCCACATAAGCTCACCCACATCCCCATTTACACAAACACACCACAAGTCACCCAGATCACTATCTTAAGAAATCATGTGTCATTCAATCCACACACATTTCTTGAGGATACTTGTGGCCAGTCAGACAGTAAACTGGATTCTTAGAAGAATGCAAAGATGATGCCCCAGGTCTCCAGAGGCCATGCACTAACCCCATATCAGACTATGGAATTGGGGTCCTTTGTGCAGGGATGCTGAGAATTCTGATTACAGGGTACTTCTTGCTCTGAAGGGTTCACAGCTTACATAGAAAAGAGCTCAAATTTCCCTAATTGACACAAGCCAAGAGAGAAAGAGAACCAAGAGCGAGACCCTTTCCTGGACCTTCCATGCCCATCAGCAACCTACAAGCTCCTCTCAGGCTTTGCTACAGGGGTGCACAGTGCGGTGCACAATAGGAGGCTGCTTCATGGGAAGTCTTGGAATTTCGCTTTGATTGTTTCTTTGCTGTTGAGTTTAATAAGGTCTTTATAGATCTTGGAAACTAGCCCTTTATCTGATATGTCATTTGCAAATATCTTCTCCCATTCTGTATGTTGTCTTTTAGTTTTGTTGACTGTATCCTTTACTGTGCAAAAGCTTCTTATCTTGATGAAGTCCCAATAGTTCATTTTTGCTTTTGTTTCTTTTGCCTTCATGGATGTATCTTGCAAGAAGTTACTGTGGCTGAGTTCAAAAAGGGTGTTGCCTGTGTTCTTCTCTAGGATTTTGATGGAATCTTGTCTCACATTTAGATCTTTCATCCATTTTGAGTTTATCTTTGTGTATGGTGGAAGAGAGTGGTCTAGTTTCATTCTTCTGCATGTGGATGTCCAATTTTCCCAGCATCATTTATTGAAGAGACTGTCTTTCTTCCAGTAGATAGTTTTTCCTCCTTTATCGAATATTAGTTGACCATAAATTTGAGGGTACACTTCTGGGTTCTCTATTCTGTTCCATTGATCTATGTGTCTGTTTTTGTGCCAGTACCACACTGTCTTGATGACCACAGCTTGTAGTACAACCTGAAATCTGGCATTGTGATGCCTCCAGCTATTGTTTTCTTTTTTAAAATTCCTCTGGCTATTCGGGGTCTTTTCTGATTCCACACAAATCTTAAAATAATTTGTTCTAACTCCCTGAAGAAAGTCCATGGTATTTTTATAGGGATTGCATTAAATGTGTAAATTGCCCTGGGTAACATTGACATTTTCACAATATTAATTCTGCCAATCCATGAGCATGGAATAATTTTCCATCATTTTGTGTCTTCCTCAATTTCTTTCAGAAGTGTTCTATAAAAAAAAAGTGTTCTATAGTGTTTAGGGTATAGATCGTTTACCTCTTTGGTTAGGTTTATTCCTAGGTATCTTATGCTTTTGGGTGCAATTGTAAATGGGATTGACTCCTTAATTTCTCTTTCTTCAGTCTCATTGTTAGTGTATAGAAATGCCACTGACTTCTGGGCATTGATTTTGTATCCTGCCACACTGCCAAATTGCTGTATGAGTTCTAGCAATCTTGGGGTGGAGTCTTTTGGGTTTTCTATGTAGAGTATCATGTCATCGGCAAATAGGGACAGTTTGACTTCTTCTTTGCCAATTCGAATGCCTTTAATGTCTTTTTGTTGTCTGATTGCTGAGAAATGGGCAAAAGACATGAACAGAAATCTCACAGAGGAAGACATAGACATGGCCAACAAGCACATGAGAAAATGCTCCGCATCACTTGCTATCAGGGAAATACAAATCAAAACCATAATGAGATACCACCTCACACCAGTGAGAATGGGGAAAATTAACAAAGCAGGAAACCACAAATGTTGGAGATGATGTGGAGAAAAGGGAACCCTCCTGCACTGTTGGTGGGAATGTGAACTGGTGCAGCCACTCTGGAAAACTGTGTGCAGGTTCCTCAAAGAGTTAAAAATAGATCTTCCCTACAACCCAGCAATTGCACTGCTGGGGATTTACCCCAAAGATACAGATGCAAGGAAACTCTGGGACACCTGCACCCCGATGTTTATAGCAGCAATGTCCACAATAGCCAAACTGTGGAAGGAGCCTCGGTGTCCATCAAAAGATGAATGGATAAAGAACATGTGGTTTATACATACAATGGAATATTACTCAACCATTAGAAATGACAAATACCCACCATTTGCTTCAATGTGGTTGGAACTGGAGGGTATTAGGCTGAGTGAAATGAGTCAATCAGAGAAGGACAAACATTATATGGTCTCATTCATTTGGGGAATCTAAATAATAGTGAAAGGGAATAGAGGGGAAGAGAAAAGAAATGGGTAGGAAATATCAGAAAGGGAGACAGAATATGGAAGACTCCTAACTCTGGGAAACGAACTAGGGGTGGTGGAAGGGGAGGAGGGCGGGGGGTGGGGGTGACTGGGTGACGGGCACTGAGGGGGGCACTTGACGGGATGAGCACTGGGTGTTATTCTGTATGATGGCAAATTGAACACCAATAAAAAATAAATTTATTATAAAAAAAAGAATTTGGCTTTGAAAAAGTGACTCTGGGGCCTTAAGAGTCTTACCAATGGTGGACAGATTCTGAAAACAGCAGCCATTCAACTTCCCCAGCTCCTCAAGGGGCACCTGGTGTACTCCGCAGAAATGTAAATATCTTTCAGATTCCTATTATAGAAACAAACAAACAAAAAATCCATGCAACCCTCTTTCCTAAAGTCAGTATTGCTGTACAACACACAGGAAGCCTGACTATAAAGACACAAAGTCTATAGGCCATGAAGAAAATATGTAAGCATCCAGAACTCTGAGCAGTCAGACTCCTGCCCCTTTCAAGATGCAGCGTGGCTCCCTTAAACTCTCTTCCCTGGGCAGCCGTGCCTCAAATTTCCCATCATTCTCATTTTGGCACCTATAATGTAGATCTAAAAAAATGGGTTGTAGCTTAAAAAAAAATCCCCTGCTGCCTTTTTGGCTGACCCCAAATGGAAAACCTATAAAACATATGAAGGGCACTAATATGACTCTACAGTCCACTGCTCTGTTTACTCACTGCATGGTTGTGGGAAAGCCTGTCTTCCTCCTGACCTGTAAAGCTCATGATTCATCTTCATGTCCCCTGCCCAATGTACCCACTGTTTGTGAAGCAGAAACTCAAGAAATCCTTGCTGGTGATGATGACATCAGGACAGCAAATGTGCTGCTTTCTGCATTTTCCCAGCAGAGCCTCCACTTGAATCAGGGTCTCCATATGGGCCCAGTTTTTCTAAAAGGAGTTTTGTCTTCAATATGGAAACTCAGGAAGTTCAAGTTTTACTTATTTTTGATCTTTTAAACTAAAAATTTTTTAAAAAATAGCAAGGAAGGACTTTTTTTTGTACTGGAGCACCTGGACAGTGTTACAATGTCACTGTTATAGACCAGAAAAGCTCAAGGGGGTTTAAAAGTTAAAATAAGCCAACTGCTGCCTTATAAGCTATTTATAAAGTCCTCCCTGCCTGCCTGATTGTCTCTTCCTATTATTATAAAGTCATCTTTGGTCCCAGTTTGTATAATACCAAGAATTGCTCACCCACAGTTATTTAGTTCTCACAGTGCAAGAGAAGCTTTTATGAAATACAAGCTTAAGCAGACAGAATTCAGCCTTCTAAAGGAGTGCACGATTTAAATGGAACAGAAGACACAAAGGTAGACTAATGTCCTGATGGCTTCCTTTGTTTTTGGGAGCTGAGACGAGGAGTAAAAGCCTTTTCCCACCCCAGCCCCCACCTCCTGGTGATTTCTCATAAAGGAGCAAAACGGACCCAATATACAGCCTTAAATCATTTCCCTAGTAACAAAGACAAGCCTGGATACAATCCCCCTGTCTCCATGCTCCACCCTTCAGTGCCTGGCCAAGGCCAAAGTTGCAGAGTTTTCTAAGTCATGCCTAGTCATATGGCCTTTTTATTCTTAATGCTACTTGCCCTGTGACTATAAATGAGACAGCAGGTTTAGTCACCAAGTCCCATCAGAGTTAAGGGCTACAGATCATGGCAGACCCTCTTGGCGAGTGTCTTCATCATTGCTGGACTTTCTCTTCTTGCCCCATTCATATTTTCTCTTTCCTTTCTCTCTCTGGCCAGTTTCAAAAGGAATTCACCAGGCCCTTTGTAGATGGAAGAAGTGGCTCCTCTTACCATGGCACTGCTAATTTTCATGCACAATTGTTATCACAAATACAGTGCCAATTTATTCTAAATTAATAGTAGTTTGGTCATTATATGCATTCTCAGATGGCAGATACTGGAAGAACAATTACTATCTAGGGGAATCCATGGAATTTTTTCTTTTCACTCAGAAGAGGCCTTTATAAAGGGTTAAGGATCTCAGAGAAGGGCCATACCATTCTCTGTTACCATTTCCAAAGTGGTGTGTGCACCCTGCTGCTGGTACTTGAAATAATTTTAGGGACTACTAGGACATTTTTTTTTATTTGAATGCATTAGCTTCCACTTGTGACAATAGCATTATTTTTTAAAAAATATTCAAGTAGAAAATCAGATTGATGTAAAGAAACAGCTGGTAGTTAACTGAATCAGCAGGTTTTTTGGAATGTGCTAATTGCAGGAGTGAATAACATTTATCTAAACTAACACTGTACTAACTTAGGCATTCAGGATATCAATGAAGGAAAAATTGGTAAAATGAATCTATTGCCAACCACCTATGCACATATATCCATGTGAAGTAGGACCAATTGACAGGAGCTGAGCTGGTCCCTTGTCCCACAATTCTTACAGCCTCATCAAGGATACCACCATGAGGACAGTGACAGTGAGGAAAAGGCTTGAGCCAGTTCTGCCAATTATTCATCAGTGACATCACCCAGCATAGTACATTCACATTATAGAGATCACAGAAGGAAAAGAGAGGGAAGGTGGCATAATTTACATGAAGAAATAATAGATGAAATCTTCCTTAAACTGGAAAAGAGAAAAGACATGCAGATCCAGGAAGAACAGAGAAACTTCAATGAAATTAACCCAAGGAGGACCACACCAAGACACATAATAATTAAAATGATGAACAGTAGTGATAAAAAGAGAATTTTAAAAGCAGCTAAAGAAAAGAATACAGTTGCATGCAAGGGAAACCCCAGAAGACTATCAGCTTATATTTCAGCAGAAACTTTGCAGGCCAGAAGGAAATGGAATGATATATTCAAAGTACTGATAGGGAGGCAGCAGGGCAAGATAGCAGAAGAGTAGGGTCCCCAAGTCATCTGTCCCCACCAACTTACCTAGATAACTTTCAAATCATCCTGAACACCTACGAATTCAACGTGAGATTGAAAGAGAGAACAGCTGGAACGCTACAGAGAGAAGAGTTTGCACTTCTAACAAGGTTGGAAGGTGGAAAAAAATAATCAAGTGGAGGAGGGGCCCCCGTGAGGAGCCAGGTTAAAGCAAGGAAGTGAAAGCCTCCAGGACAGAAAATCCCTCCTGGAGAAGAAGGAATTTTAAAAGTCCACAACAGATTCTTCCACGATAGAAAGGTGCTTAGCAGGGAAACCGGGCAGTACCGCAGGAGGGGCAGTGGAGCCTCCAGTCTCCCAGAGTCAGTAACAGAGGAACTGCACCCCAGGGAAGATCACACCGCACATCATGAGCCAAGCTGGATATAGTGCTGGAGCGCGCCTGGCGTGGCCTCGGGAAAAACTGAGGTGGTGGCTTTGGATAGAGGAGCCTGTGCCCTGCTGCCTTCAAGAGCTGTGGCCCAGGCCCTAGATCGCAGGGTGCTGAGAAGGCACAGCCCAGGATCCTGTGCTCCTCCCAGGACAGGCAGAGATGGGGAGGGCACAGGACAGAGTGGACGGTCCTGCTGCTGGGTGCCCCCAAGCTGTACAGATCAGTGCCCCTCACCCTTGGGAGCATCCAGGCCAGTGTGGTCTGGGAGACAGTGGTAGTTACTGCAGGAGCTGACTCCAGAGCTGAAAGGCTGGCCGCCAGCAGTGTTGTTGTTCCTCCTGGTGTCACCCTGTGCCTGGGATGAAGTAGGGCTACCAGGGAACAGGGGCCTCACAGGACAAACAGCTCCCACTGAGCTGTGCACACACCTGGGAATCCGCACAGCAGGCCCCTCCCCCAGAATACCAGCGGGAATGGTAGGGGGAGAGCAAGTTCTTGACCAAGCAGCACTGGAAATCTCCAGGGGAAGTTGAGAGATATGGAGTATATAGAACCAGAGGATATCCCTCCTTGTTTTTTGTTTTCTTTGTTTTTCCAGTACAACTCATTTTTAGCAACTGTGAACTGAGGAAAATGACTAGAAAGAAGAACTCACCACAAAAGAAAGAATCAGAAACAGTACTCTCTGCCACAGAGTTACAGAATTTGGAACACAATTCGATGTTCAGAAAGCCAATTCAGGCACAATTATAAAGGTACTGGTGACTCTAGAAAAAAGCATAAAGGATTCAAGAGATGTCATGACTGAAGAATTTAGATCTAATCAGGCCAAAATTAAAAATGAATTAAATGAGATGCAATCCATATTGGAGGTCCTAACGACAAGGGTTAATGAGGTAAAAGAAAGAGTCAGTGACAGAGAAGACAAGTTGATATCAAGGAAGGAAGCTGAGGAAAAAAGAGAAAAAAGATTAAAAGACCATGAGGAAAGCTTAAGGGAAATAAATGACAGCCTCAGAAGGAAAAAATCTATGTTTAATTGGGGTTCCAGAGGGCGCTGAAAGGGACAGAGTACCAAAAAGCATATTTGAACAAATCATACCTGAGAACTTCCCTAACTTGGGGAGTGAAACAGACATTCAGATCCAGGAGATAGAGAGATCCCCCTAAAATCAATAAAAAACATTCAACACCTTGACATTTAATAGTGAAACTTGCAAATTCCAAAGATAAAGAAAAAATCCTTAAAGCAGCAAGAGACAAGAGATCCCTAATTTCTATGGGGAGAACTGTTAGATTAACAGAAGACCTCTCCACAGAGACCTGGCAGGCCAGAAAGGGCTGGCAGGAGATATCCAGGATCCTAAATGAGAAGAACATGCAGCCATGAATACTTTATCCAGCAAGGCTCTCATTCAGAATAGAAGGAGACACAAAGATCTTCCAAGATAGGCAGAAACTGAAAGAATATGTGACAACCAAACCAGCTCTGCAAGAAATATTAAGGGGACCCCTTAAAAGAAAGAGGAAACCCAAAGAAATAATCCACAAAAACAGGGATTGAATGGGTATTATGATGACACTAAATTCATATCTTTCAATAGTAACTCTGAACGTGAATGGGCTTAATGATTCCATCAAAAGATGTAGGGTTTCAGACTGGATAAAAAAGCAAGATCCATCTATTTGCTGTCTACAAGAGATTCATTTTAGATCTAAGGACACCACCAGCCTGAAAATCAAAGGTTAAGAACCATTTACCATTCAAATCGTCCTCAAAAGAAAGCAAGGGTGGCAATCCTCGTATCAGATAAATTAAAGTTTATCCCAAAGACTGCAGTAAGAGATGAAGAGGGACACTATATCATATTTAAAGGATCTATCCAACAAGAGAACCTAATAATCATGAATATTTATGCCCCTAATATGGGAGCTGCCAAATATATCAATCAATTAAAAACCAAAGTAAACACATACTTAGATAATACTGGAAGACTTCAACATGGCGCTTTCTATAAATGACAGATATTCTAAGCACAATATCTCCAAAGAAATAAGAGCTTTAAATGATACACTGGACCAGATGTATTTCACAGATATTTACAGAACTTTACATCCAAACGCAACTGAATACACATTCTTCTCAAGTGCACATGAAACTTTCTCCAGAATAGACCACACACTGGGTCACAAATCAGGTCTTAACTGATACCAAAAGATTGGGATTGTCCCCTGCATATTTTCAAACCATAATGCTTTGAAACTTGAACTCAAGATGAAATTTGGAAGCAATTCAAAGACGTGGAGGTTAAAGAGCATCCTGCTAAAAAGATGAAAAGGTCAACCAAGAAATTAGAGAAGAATGAAAAAGATTCATGGAAACTAATGAAAATGAAGATACAACCATTCAAAACCTTTGGGAGACAGCAAAAGCAGTCCTAAGATGGAAATACATCACAATACAAGCAACCCTCAAAAAAATTGGAAAAAAACTCAAATACACAAGCTAAACTTGCACCTAAAGGAGCTGGAGAAAGAACAGCAAATAAAACCTACACCCAGCAGAAGAAGAGAACTAATAAAGATTCGAGCAGCACTCAATGAAATAGAGACAAGAACTATAGAACAGATCAACAAAACCAGGAGTCGGTTCTTTGAAAGAATTAATAATATAGATAAACCATTAGCCACCCTTATTAAAAACAAAAGAGAAAAGAATCTAATTAATAAAATCACGAATGAAAGATGAGAAATCACAAACAATACCAAGGAAATACAAACGATTTTAAAAACATATTATGAGCAGCTATATGCCAATAAGTTAGGCAAACTAGAAGAAATGGACGCATTTCTGGAAAACCACAAACTACCAAAACGGGAACAGGAAGAAACAGAAAACCTGATCAGGACAATAACCAGGGAGAAAATTGAAGCAGTCATCAAAAACCTCCCAAGACACCAAAGTCCAGGGCCAGATGGTTTTCCAGGGGAATTCTCTCAAATGTTTAAAGAAGAAAAAATACCTATTCTACTAAAGCTGTTCCAAAAGATAGAAGAGGATGGAATACTTCCAAACTCGTTCTATGAGGCCAGCATCACCTTAATTCCAAAACTAGACAAAGACCCTCCAAAAAGGAGAATTATAGACCAATATCCCTGATGATCACAGGTGCAAAAATCCTCAACGAGATACTAGCCTAGGATCCAAGAGTACATTAAGAAGATTATTCACCATGACCAAATGAGATTTATCCCTGGGATGCAAGGCTGGTTCAACACTCCTAAAGCAATCAATGTGATAGATTATATCAACAAGAGAAAAAAACAAGAAACATGATCCTCTCAATAGATGCAGAGAAAGCCTTTCAAAAAATACAACACCCATTACTGATCAAAGCTCTTCGGAGTGTAGGGATAGAGGGAACATCCCTAAGCATCTTAAACTGATCTTTGAAAAGCCCACAGCAAATATCATTCTCAATGGGGTAACACTGGGAGCCTTTCCCCTGAGATCACAAGCACGACAGGGATGTCCAATCTAACCACTACTATTCAACATAGTCCTCGAAGTTCTAGCCTCAGCAATCAGGCAACAAAAAGAAATAAAGGCATTCAAACTGGGAAAGAAGAAGTCAAACTCTCCCTCTTTGCAGATGACTCTATGGTCAACTAACATTCGACAAAGCTGGAAAGACTATCCACTGGAAAAAGGACAGTCTCTTCAATAAATGTTGCTGGGAAAATTGGACATCCATATGCAGAAGAATGAAACTAGACCATTCTCTCACACCATACACAAAGATAAACTTAAAATGAATGAAAGATCTAAATGTGAGACAAGAATCCATCAAAATCCTAGAGGAGAACACAGGCAACAACCTTTTTGAACTTGGCCACAGCAACTTTTGGCAAGATACATCCATGAAGGCAAAGGAAACAAAAGCAAAAATGAACTATTGGGACTTAATCAAGATAAAGAGCTCTGCACAGCAAAAGAAACAGTCAACAAAACTAAAAGACAGCCTACAGAATGGGAGGAGATATTTGCAAATGACATATCCGATAAAGGGCTAGTATCCAAGATCTATAAAGAACTTATTAAACTCAACACCATGGAAACAAACAATCCAATCATGAAATGGGCAAAAGACATGAACAGAAATCTCACAGAGGAAGACATAGAAATGGCCCACAAGCACATGAGAAAATGCTCCGCATCACTGGCCATCAGAGAAATATAAATCAAAACCACAATGAGATACCACCTCACACCAGTGAAAATAGGGAAAATTAAGAAGGCAGGAAACAACAAATGTTGGAGAGGATGTGGAGAAAAGGGAACTCTCTTGCACTGTTGGTGGGAATGTGAAGTGGTGCAACCACTCTGGAAAACTGTGTGCAGGTTCCTCAAAGAATTAAAAATAGATCTTCCCTATGACCCAGCAATTGCACAGCTGGGGATTTACCCCAAAGATACAGATGCAGTGAAACGCCGGGACACCTGCACCCCAATGTTTCTAGCAGCAATGTCCACAATAGCCAAACTGTGGAAGGAGCCTCAGTGTCCATCGCAAGTTGAATGGATAAAGAAGACGTGGTCTATATATACAATGGAATATTACTCAGCCATTAGAAATGACAAATACCCACCATTTGCTTCAACGTGGATGGAACTGGAGGGTATTATGCTGAGTGAAATAAGTCAATCGGAGAAGGACAAACATTATATGGTCTCATTCATTTGGGGAATATAAAAAATAGTGAAAGGGCATAAAGGGGAAAGGAGAAAAAATGAGTGGGAAATCTCAGAAAGGGAGACAGAACATGAAGACTCCTAACTCTGGGAAAAGAACTAGGGGTGGTGGAAGGGGAGGAGGGTGGGGGGTGAGGGTGACTAGGTGATTGGCACCGAGGGTGGTACTTGATGGGATGAGCACTGGGTGTTATTCTATATGTTGGCAAATTGAACACCAATAAAAAATAAATTTATAAAAAAAATAGATCTGCCAAAAAAATAAATAAATATGGATATTAAAAAAAATAGCCAAACTGTGGAAGAAGCCTCGGTGTCCATCAAAATATGAATGGATAAGAAGATGTGGTATATGTATACAATGGCATATTACTCAGCCATTAGAAACGACAAATACCCACCATTTGCTTCAGTGTGGATGGAACTGGAGACTATCATGCTGAATAAAGTAAGTCAATCAGAGAAGGACAAACATTATATGGTCTCATTCATTTGGGGAATATAAAAAATAGTGAAAGGGAATAAAGGGGAAAAGGAGAGAAAATGAGTTGGAAATATCAGTATGGGTGACAGACATGAGAGACACAAGGGGTAGTGGAAAGGGAGGTGAATGAGGGATTGGGATGACTGGGATACGTGCACTGATTAGGTGCACTTGATGGTTGAGCCCTGGATGTTATGCTATATGTTGGCAAATCAAACTCCTATAAAAATGTATTTAAAAAAGGAAAGGAACCTATAACAGATAGGTCAAGGAGAAATAAAAACCCACAAAGTACTGAGAGGCAAAACCTGCAATCAATAAAATCTACTTATATGTGTATTATTCAGAAGAGAAGGAGCGATAGTTTCCCAAACAAAAGTTACAGGAATTCATCACCACTAGACCAGCCTTACAAGAAACATTAAAAGGAATTCTTTGAGTAGAAAGAAAAGGGCACTGGGGCACCTGGGTGGCTCAATTGGTTGACCATCCCACTATTGGTTGCCTCAGGTTGTGATTCATGGGTCGTAGGATCAAGCCCCAGGTTGAGCTCCATGCTTACCTGGGAGTCTCTTGAAGAGTCTCTCCCTCTGCCTTTCTCTCAGTCTCTCTCTCTTTCTCTCTCTCTTAAATAAATAAATAAACCTTTAAAAAAATAAAGAAGGAAAAGAGAACAGAAAATTGATTTGAATAAATAATGGCTGCAAAAGTCCCTAAACTAGGGAAGCGAGCAGTTAACTAGATCCAGGAGGCACAGAGAACCTCAACAAGATCAATCAAAGCAGATCCACACCAAGACATATTGTAATTAAATTAGTGATAAAAAGTTTGTTTGTTTGTTTTTTAAGCAACAAGGCCAAATAACCCAGAAACATACAAGGGAAACCTCATAAGGGTAACAGGAGATTTTTATAGCAGTAACATTCCAAATCAGAAGGGAGCAGGATGATATGTCAAAAGTTCTGAATGGGAAAAATTTGCAGCCAAGAATACTTTATCCAGCAAGGCTATTATTCAGAATAGAAGGAGAGATAAAGATTTTTCCAGAAAAACAATAACTAAAGGAGTTCATACCTAAACCAGTCTTGCAAGAAATATTAAAGAGGGCTCTTGGACTAGAAAGTTGAGACCAGAAATGAATTTAATATTAGAAAACACAAAAGCAGTAAAAATAAATATTTCTCTAAAAATAACTCACAAAAGAGAAGGATGTAAAAATCTAAAAACAAAAAAAAATAAAAATAGGGATCCCTGGGTGGCGCAGCGGTTTGGCGCCTGCCTTTGGCCCAGGGCGCGATCCTGGAGACCCGGGATCGAATCCCACGTCGGGCTCCCGGTGCATGGAGCCTGCTTCTCCCTCTGCCTGTGTCTCTGCCTCTCTCTCTCTCTCTCTCTCTGTGACTATCATAAATAAATAAAAATTAAAAAAAAAATAAAAAATAAAAAAATAAAAATAAAAATCTAAAAACACATACCTAAAGTGTGGGAAAGAGAAAATGACGGATTCACTCAAATGACTAACAACTTAATATAGACTGTTATATGCAAAAGATGTTATATACAGACCTAATGGTAATCATAAATCAAGAGCCACTAATAAATATGTAAGTAATAAAAAAGGAAAGTAATAAAATGGCAATAAATAGATATATATCAATAATTAATCTGAGTATAAATGCACCAAGTGCTCCAATCAAAAGACAGACTAAACACTACAATCAAAAGAAATAGGATAAAAAAAAAGGCATAGGATCAGAATGGATAAAAAACAAGACACATATGCTGCCTATAAGGCTGCCTAAAAGACCCTCATTTTGGACCTAAAGATAGCTGCAGATTGAAAGTGAGATGAAGAAACATCTATCACAGAAACGGATGTCAAAAGAAAACTGGAGTAGCAATACACATATTGGAAAAAACAGACTTTAAAACAAAGATGGTAACAAGAGACAAAGAAGGACACTATTTAGTAATAAAGGGGACTATCCAACAAGATATAACAATTATAAATATTTGTACATCTAACATGGAGCATGCAAATATATAAAACAGTTAATAATAAACATAAAGGAACTAATTGGTACTAATGCAATATTAGTAGAGGACATTAATACCTCACTTACATCAATAGACAGATTACTTAAATGGAAACTCAACAAGGAAACAATAACTTTGAATGACACATTGAAGCAGATGGACTTAACAGATATATTTAGAACATTCCATCCTAAAACAGCGGAATATACATTCTTTTCAAGTGCACATTCTCCAGAATAAATCATATATTAGGCCACAAAACAAGCTTCAATATATTCAAGGAGATCGAAGCTACACCATGCATGTTTTCTAACCACAGCACTATGGAACTAGAAATTAACCAGAAGAAAAAAATCTGGAAAGACCACAATACATTAAAGTTAGATAACTTGCTACTAAACAATGAATGGGTCAAGCAGGAAAGAAAAGAAATCAAAAAGTACATGGAAACAAATGAAAATGAAAACACAATGGCCCAAAACCACAGGGTTACAGAAAAAGTGGATTTAAGAGGGAAGTTTATAGCAATACAGGCCTCCATCAAGAAGAAAGAAAAATCTCAACCTGATCTCATGCCTAAGGAGCTGGAAAAAAAAAAACTAAAATCAGCAGAATGGAAGTAATAAACACTAGAGCAGGAAAAAATTATATAGGAAGTAAAAAACCAATACAATAGAATAATAAAACCAAGAATTGATTCTTTGAAAGAATTAGCAAAATTGATAAACCCCTAGCCAGGTATATCAGAAAGGGAAAAAGAAGGACCCAAATAAATTCACAAATGAGAGAGGAGGAATAACAACCAATATCATAAAATTACAAACAATTGTAAGAAAATATTATGAAAAAGTATATGCCAATAAATTGGGAAATCTGGAAGAAATGGATAAATTCCTGGAAACATATAAACTACCAGAACTAAAACAGGAAAAAATAGAAAACTTGGACAGACTGATAACCAGCAAAGAAATAGAGGCAGTAATCAAACTCCCAACAAACAAAATTTCAGAACCATATGCATTCTACGAAATATGTAAAGAAAAGTTAGTGCCTATTCTTCTCACTATTCCAAAAAATCGTTTGCATTCTACGAAATATGCATTCTACGAAATATGTAAAGAAAAGTTAGTACCTATTCTTTTCAAACTATTCCAAAAAATAGAAAAGGAATAAAAACTTCCAAATTCATTCTACAAGGCCTGTGTTACTCTGATACACTCAAACCAGACAAAGACACCACAAAAAAAGAGAACTACAGGCTAATATGTCTAATAAACATAGATACAAAAATCTTTAATAAAATACTAGCAAATCAAATTCATCAATACATTTAAAAATTCATCACAATCAAGTGGAATTTATTCTTGGGCTGCAAGCATGGTTCAATATTTGCAAATCAATGTGATACATCACATCAATAACAAAGGATAACAAATATGATCATTTCAATAAATGGAGAAAAGATACTTGACAAAATGCAACATCCATTCATGATAAAAAAAACCCTCAAGAAAATAGGTGTAGAGGGAACATATCTCCATATAATAAAGGCCTTATATGAAAAACCCATAGTTAGTATCATCCTCAATGGGAAAAAACTGAGAGCTTTCCCTTTGGCTCAGGAACAAGATAAGGATGTTCACTTTCACCACTTTTATTCAAGATAGTACTGTATATAGCAATCAGACAACAAAAAGAAAAGGCATCCACATTGGTAAGGAAAAAGTTTCACTATTTGCAGATGATATGATACTTAGAAAACCTAAAAGACTCTACCAAAACAGTGCTACAACTGACACTCTCATTCAGTAAAGTCACAGAATACAAAAACAATGTACAGAAATCTGTACATTTCTATGCATCAACAATGAAACAGCAGAAAGGGAAATTAAGAAAACAAATCCCACTCACAGTTGCACCAAAAACAATAAAATATCTAGGAATAAACAGAGGAGAGCTCTGTACTTTGAAAGCTGTACAACACTGATGAAAGAAATTGAAGCTTACTCAAAGAAATGGGAAGACATTCCATGCTCATGGAATGAAAGAACAAATATTGTTAAAGTGTCCATACTACCCAAAACAATGTACACACATATAATGCAATCTCTATCAAAATAACAACAGTAGTTTTTACAGAACTAAAACAAGCAATTCTAGATTTTGTATGGAACTAAAAAAGACCCCAAATGCCCAAAGCAATCTTGAGAAAGAAAAGCTGGAGGCATCACAATTCCAGACTTCAAGTTATATTACAAAGCTATAGTAATCAAAATAGTATACTACCAGCACAGAAACAGACACATAGGTCAATAGAACAGAATAGAAAACCCAGAAATTAACCGATAACTATATGTTCAATTAATATTTGATAAATCAGGAATGAATATCCAATGGAAAAAAGATCGTCTCTTCAATAAACTCTATTGGGAAAACTGGACAGCAACAGGCAAAAGAAAGAAACTGGACTACTTTCTTACACCATACAGAAAAACAAATTCAAAATGAATTAAAGACCTAAATCTGAGACATGGAACCATAAAAATCCTAGAAGAAAACACAGACAGTAACCACTTTTACATCAGCTGTAGTTACTTTTTTTTTAGATATGTCTTTTGAGGCAAGGAGGAAAAATAAACATTAGGACTACATTAAAATAAAAGGCTTCTGCACAGTGAAAGAAATAATCAACAAAACTAAAAGACAACCTGTGGAATGGGAAAAGATATTTGCAAATGATATATCTGAAAAAGGGTTGGTCTCCAAAATATAAAAAGAACTGATACAAATTAATACCCCCCCAAACCCAATAATCCAATTTAAAAGTGGGCAGAAGACGCGAACAGGCACAGTTCTCCAAAAAAGATAACCAGATGGCCAACAGACACATGAAAAGATGTTTATAATCACTTACCATAAAAGAAATGCAAATCAAAACTACCATTAGATATCACCTCAAACCTATCAGAATAACTAAAATCAACACAAGAAGCAACAGGTGTTGGTAAGGATGTGAAGAAAGGGGAACCCTCTTGTACTAATGGTGGGAATGCAAACTGGCACAGCCACTGTGAAAAACAGCATAGATGTTCCTCAAAAAGTTAAAATAGAATTACTATATGATCCAGTATTTCCGCTACTAGGTATTTACCGAAAGGAAAAAAACCACACTAATTTGAAATGATACATTCACTATTTATTGCAGCATCATTTACAATAGCCAGGAAATGGAAGCAACACAAGCGTCCATCAACTGATGAATGGTTAAAGAAGGTGTGGAAGGAACATACAATGGAATATATTCAGCTATAATAACAAATAAAATTGTGCCATTTTTGGCAACCATGGATGGACCTAGAGAGTATAATGCTAAATGAAATAAGTCAGTCAAATGCCATATGATTTCACTCATATGTAGACTTTCAGATACAAAAAAAAAAAAAAATCAAACAAAAAAGAAAAAAACAAATGAAGAAAGAGACAATAAAGTCTTATATATGAAAAATAAAGTCTTATATATGAAGACGATACTGGTGGTCCTCAGAGGGGGGAGGTAGGCAGAGTGGATGGGTGAAATACATAATGTGTATGATTATCTTGATGAGCACTGAGAAATGTACAAAATTGTTGAATCACAATATTGTATATCTGAAACTAATATAAGACTGTATGTTAATTATTCTTGAATTTAAAAAGCTACATAAACAAGGGTAGAAAAAAGTTGCTTAACCTTTAATACTTCTGTTGTGGAATGGTTGTTTTATCCTTTAGTTGCCACTGCCTAGTTTAAAGAAAAATAACTCTTAAGAAAAGGAGCTATATTAATTTTGTAAACTTTGAACAGCTATACTGATTTTTTGATGATTCTTTTTATAGATATTATTGTTGGATGTCTAATTTGAATCATTTCTACTAGATTTAAAAATAAACACTTTGTCTAGTTAAATAGGATTGTAGAGAGGGAAAAATTAAAATATGAGGTGGATCTTTGTTTTGAGTTAAACTGTGCCCACCCACTCCCAATTATATATTGAAGTATTGATCCAATACCTCAGAAAATTACCTTATTTGGAGACAAAGTCATTGCAGATGTGATTAGTTAAGATGAGGTCATACTTGAGTATGGGGCCCCTCACCCAATATGACTGTTGTTCTTATTAAAAAAATAAAAAGACCATGTGAAGATAAATGCATGACATACACAGAGGCAAGATGATATAAAGACACATTATGAGATGAGCACTGGATGTTATACTATATGTTGGCAAATTGAATTTAAATAAAATTTAAAATAAATAATATCAACAAATAATATATGTATAATAATAAACAGAAAAAAAAAGATATAAAGAGGTGCATGGAGAAGGTGTCCATCTAGAAGCCATAAGAGAGGACTCAGAAAGAATCAACCCTGCCCACCTCTTGATCTCAGATTTCTAGCCTCCAGAACTGTGAAACAATAATTTCCTGTTAAGTGCTCAGTCTGTGGTACTATGTTATGGCAGCCCCAGGAAACTAATATAAACTTTGTGTAAATTCACACACACACACACACACATACACACACACACACATATATAATAAAGTGTTGTATATATACACACACTATAGTATATATATATAGCTTTTGTAGTATGTATATATATAAAATAATATGTAATATATATTAATAATATTTATATATATAATTTGTAACAGCAAACAAGTATAATAGAAGTTTTGCCTTTCACACAGTGACTTAATGATCCATTTCTGACTAATAATCTAAAATTAAAATAATTTTCCTTGCAAAATTCCAATTGATTGAGAAGCTTTATGCTGGTAGATGCCATTCAGCAATGGATTACAAATACTGTCTAATAGTTTATTCAGGTACAATTGGTATACAATAAACTGCACACATCTAAAGTGTAAATTTTTTAATGTATCACTACAAATGTTATTCAGAAACCCATCTTTATTGTTGTTGTTGTATTTGATAAGTTTTGCCATATTTACACACCTGTGAAACCTTCAACACAACCAGGATATTGAACAAATTCATTACTTAGACTGTCCCACATCCTCTATGTAATTTTTGCTCCTGTCCTCCCATCCCTTGGGAACCAGTAATCTGCTTTCTGTCCCTGTAGATTGGTTTGTCTTTCATAGAATATTATATAAATGAAATAATACAGCAGATTGTTTTTAAAATTTGCCTTGCTTCTTTTACTCAGTACAGCTTTGAGATTTTTTTCTTCCATGTGGCTACATGTGTCAATAATTGATTCCTTTGAAAAATGCTGTTGGATATTTTTGTTGGATAATTTTGGTAGGAATTGCATTAAGTGTGTAGATTACTTTGGGTAGTCAAGACATTTTAACAATGTGTGTTCTTCCAATCTATGAGCATGGAATGTTTTCCATTTTTTGTGTCCTCTTAAATTTCTTTCATAAGTGTCCTATGGTTTCAAAAATAAACATCTTTTACCTCTTTGGTTAAGTTTATTCCTAGGTATCTTATGAGTTTTGGTACAATTGTAAATGGGATTGATTCCTTGGTTTCTCTTTCTGCTGCTTCATTTTTGGTGTATACAAATGAAACAGATATCTGTACCTTGATTTTGTATTCTGTGACTTTACTGAATTCATGTATCACTTCTAGCACTGTTTTGGTGGAGTTTTTCTGGTTCTCTAAATAGAGTATCATGTCATCTACCAATGATGAAAGTTTGACTTCTTCCTAGCTAATCTAAAGCCTTCTATTTCTTTTAGTTTTGGGGGTTGCTGTGGTTAGGATTTCCAGTACTACATTCAATAACAGCAACACGCAAAAGCATGAAATAGGACCACTTTCTTAAATGACACACACACACAAAAAAAATAAATTCAAAATGGATGAAATACCTAAATGTGAGACAGGAAGCCATATCAAAATCCTGGAGGACAACACAGGCAGTAACCTCTTTAACATTGGCCATAACAACTTTTTACTAGATATGTCTCCCAAGGCAAAGAAAACAAACCTAAAACAAACTATTAGGACTTCATCAAAATACATAGCTTCTACACAGCAAAATAATAATAATAACAATAGTAGTAATAATAATAAATAAATCAACAAAACTAAAAGGCAACCTACAGAATAGAAGATATTTGCAAATGACATATCTGATAGTCCCCAAAATATATAAACAACTTATAAAACTTAATGCCCAAAAACCAAATAATCCAGTTAAAAAATGGGCAGAAGACATGAATAGACATTTTTCCAAAGAAAACACACAGGTGGCTAACAGAAACATGAAAAGATGCTCAACATCAGCTAACATCAGGGCACTACAAATCAAAACTACAAGGAGATATCACCTTACACTTGTCAGAATGGCTAAAATTAATAATATAGAAAACCATAAGTGTTGGCAAGGATGTGGAGAAAGGGAACTCTCTTATACTGTTGGCAGGAGTGCCAACTGTTATAGCCACTCTGGAAAACAATATGGAGTTTCCTCAAAAAGTTAAAAGTAGAACTACTAATGTCATTAGGCATTGCATGACTAGGTATTTACACAGAAATGCTCATTTGAAGGAATACATGCACCTGAATGTTTATAGCAGCATTATCAATAATAGCCAAATTATGGAAAAAGCTCAAATGTCCATCAACTGATAAACGGATAAAGAAAAGGTGGTATATATACAATGGAATATTACTCAGCCAAAAAAAAGAATCAAATCTTGTCATTTGCAAGGATGTGGGTGGGGCTAGAGTATTATACTAAGCAAAATAAGTAACAGAAAGATAAATAACATATGATTTCACTCATATATGGAATTTAAAAATGAGAGAAAACAAGCACTCATGAGGAAAAAAGAGAGAAGTAAACCAAGAAACAGTACTCCTAACTAGAGAGAACAAACTCATGGTTATCAGAGGTAAAGTTGGTGGGGAGATGCATGAAATAGGTGATGAGGATTAAGAAGTGCACTTGTAAAAAAAAAGTGCACTTGTGATGAGCACAGAGTGTTGTGTGTGTAAGTGCTGAATCACTAAATTATATACCTTAAACTAATATTACACTGTATGTTAACTAACTGGAATTTAAATGAAAACTTAAAGAAATTAAAGATAAAATTCGTTCCTGTTTATTGCTAAGTGATAGTATATTGTGTAGATATAACAGTGTGTTTATCCATTCACCTCTTGGTGAACATTTAGAATGTTTCCAGATTAGGGCTATTACAAATATGCTGCTGTGAACATTTGCTTTCTTTTCTCTTAAAATGGCTGAATCATATGGCAGGTATATGTTTAACCTTTTAAGAGAATGCTGGACAGCTTTTCAAGGTGGGGGCACCTTCCTACATTCCCACCATTGGTGTAGGAGTATTCCAGTTGCTCTACACCCTTGCTCACACTTGTATGGTCAGCCTTTTTTATTTTCCTCATTCTTATATGTACACAATGGTGTCTCACCTCACAGTCCTCTGACTATGATATGAGCAATACCCTGGAAATTGCGGGACCAGGGTCACAGGACAAATGAGACTTGCCTTTGCTACTCAGAAAGAAAGCCAGAACAATACAATAAACGGTACTGAAAAGTCTGATGAGCCATTTAATGCTTACCTTCTCACATACAAAATAAATTCCAAGTGGATTAGGCCTGTGTTAAGATATCTCAGTTAAAAAGTATGATTGTTCCATAGCAAAAATAGTCAAATATGAGAAAAGAACATAAACATGCAAATGTATGTGTTCCAACCCATATTGACTTCTCCATCTCAATACTTGAGTCTTTCTTTCTTTCCTCTGGCTGGCTCTATGGCATATACCAGACTCCAGTCACACAGGATGACTGACCACTCCTGGAAATACCCTGTCTTTTCACACATCAGTAACATTGTCCATGTGTCTGTGCTGGGAAGGTGACTCTCCCTATTCTGCATCTAGCAAATTCCTACTCATTTTGCAAGACCCACTGTGAATAAATGCACACCCCTGCCAGTTGCTGCTGCCTGCACTACTGGCCTCTCCTTCCTGCAGGTTTGTTTGTTTGTTTGGTGGCCAGCAAAGCCAGGTTTATTGAGCAATAGGAAAGTGATAGTACAAAGCTCCAAAAGAGGGAGGGGATCCAAAAGCGTTACCACTGGAGTTTCTAAGCCTAGGGTTTTTTTTGGGTTTGTTGGTGGGCTGTTTTAATCGATTAACTCTCACTGCACCTATCATATAATCAAGGGAAGGCTGGAGGGCTCCTTCCAGGATGGTGTAAAATCCTTTTAAGGGTGGTTTCCTCATAGGGCAGGGGCCCCTTGTCCCTGCCTGCCTTTCTTCCAGTTATCCTTCATCATTCCCCCCAACTGCACATTCTTTCAGCACTTCCCATATTGCTTGAAATGAGCTGGTTACAGGTTGGCTTTTGTGCAATTGTGAGTAACTCTAGGGCAAGGACTTTGCATTTTAGGGAGACTATGGTTTCTTTACTCAGCAATCTGTGCTGAGTGAAAGGAGTAAAATATACATGATACTGTAGTGGGTAGTTCTATCCAATGCCTTCTAGTGGAGCTCACACTCTAGTAGTATTCCTTTGAATAGAAGCATAGCACTGGAATTTCTAGATGTAGCATCATTTTTGCATCTGGATGCACCACTCAGACTACTTAAATCCAAGATCAAAGCCTGTGGCTTCCTGGGCTAACACAGATAACTCAAAGCCAGTCTAGGCATGGGCTAGTTTACATCTGCTTCACTAACTCTAAGGGTTTTAGTTTCATGTGGTATATAGTTTGTCTGCAGCCCCATTTCAGGAAGCCTGGAGATTTCACTTTGATTTCTTCTATTCTAACATCAGTTTTCCTGTTATTTCTTTGTTTATAGAGGAAACTGTCAGGGCAAAATTAGCTCAGAGACTTCAGCTTACCTTTTCTTGTTCTTTGCTTTTTCAAAGTGTGATCTGATGATTCTTCATTTTCTTTTAGCTCTTGGATGCTTTTAAGAGGATATATTTTAACATCATCCAAATATTTTAGTTTTTCTCAGAGCAAGGTTTGGCCTGAATTATAGTCTGTCATTACTGGAACCATTTATTACTTTCATAGTTGGGAAAAAATGAAAAAGAAACATTCATGCTTATTTTAGCTATCAGTGTCAGTTTTGACTTATGAATATTGAACCAAAAAATCACATTAGCGTTTTTCCCTTTGCAAATAAAATGGTCTTTGCAATAGCAGGAGCCTAAGCACCTTTGAAGATAAAGCTTCTTGTGTGTCTTGGAACATTCCAAAAGCAGTTATAGATTAATGGACCATGATTTGTAGGGAAGTACTGCAGATATTTTTAAAGACACCCTTCCAAAACACTTAAATTTCATTATCCTAAATTAAGGGAAAGACTGTGGAAGCAGTGTAGACTCCTAGAGCCAGGCTGTCATCTCTCTTATAGAGATGTGATATGTAAGAAAGCAGTGAGAAAGTAGCTAATAAATGAAAGAATGAACAAATTTTTTAAAACCAAAGCTGAGCTTTATAAGGAGCCTAGTGCTACATTTCCAAAGAGTTGTGACCTTGTGGCCAAGAAGACATCAAAGACTATTTAAATCAGACTAGAATGCAATTATCATGTGCCCAACTATGTGCCTCATTCTCTACACTAAAGCCTTTTTACAGGAGATGCTGTAACTCTAGACTTAAAAAATCAGATAGAAGACCTCTGCAGAAAAGCCTTTTGTCTAGTTCATTTGTTGGGGAGAGGCATGAGTCCCATGGTACCAAGCATGCTGCTTCCCAGAAGAACTGAAAGTAGCAGTCAGAAGTAGTTGATGAGCAGGAAGAGAAGTATAATGAGAAGAAAACTGCCATGAGCCCTTGAATGGTTCCTCCACCCCATCTGTCCCCACCTGCTCTCTCAGCACCTTGGGAACCAACAGCAGATAAGCTGCCTTGCATTCTGGACCTGAACTTCCATGCTATGATGGGTAGCAAGGCTGAATGGGAACATGGTCAGCCAGGGATCCAGAATAGTAGAAAGACTTAGGCAAAAGCATGGCTAATTTTGTTGAAAAGAGATGCAGGGACCCATCTGGATCTTTGTTCCTGATTCCATATGGCAGAAGGGGTGGTGTGTCAATAGACCTGTTGATTGTACAGCGTCTGTGTGAAGAGAAGCTTCTCTGACAGCATGACTCCAGCTGCTGTCTACATGGAGGGCAATAGAATGTAAATTAAAACAGCAGAGGAAGGCAACATTGGTGTTTGTTATCCAATCTTGCCTCAGGAGGAAAATCCTCTCCATGCTGGGTGATTTCTGTTGCAGACCTCCCTTGGCTGGATGATTCCTGCTGTCAGTTGTGAATCAGGGCTTTGTCAAGATGGTATTTAGAGAAACAGCTCCACCAAGCATTTCCAGGATCTCTGTTTGGAGAATGTCCCAGAACTCCAAATTATCAGGTGGGGTCCTGAGCTGGGGGAACGCTGTGTTTCTGGATGGATCTAGTTTCCAGACTGAATAAGTTGTCTCCTATTAGCAGAGACAGGCCACTGTCCTTTCCTGTGCTGTCCTCCAGCTCCAGAGCCTGCCCTAGACCACTGGGAGCACTAGCTGATTGTGCCCTACCTTCCTAATACACTGTTCAGCCGCAATTTTCAAAGCATCTACTGCCATCAGGTCCCCATAGCTACCCATTTACTCTGTAGCTACCGATTCCCTCCTCCATACCTTCATCTTCTTCTTTTTCCTCCTCCAGTTTTTTTTCCTTCTTAGAAACCATTTTATCAGTGTCAAAGGTCAATCTCTGCTCAGTCTTCTCGTCTGATTTTTGAAAGGTATAAAAACTGAAAAATGAACTGGAATAAAAAGAAAACTATTAAAAGAAAGGGGGGGGAGGCCCAGTTTCTCAAATGCCTTGATTTTAAAAAGATGGCCAGTACAACATATAGACTTACATTCCACTTCCTTAGAGCCGTCATGATTTCTTCCTGAGTTAGCACATTTGGGTCATGATTAAAATTTACTTCCTTTCTTCTTATTAATAAAGTCTCTCTGGAACTTGTATTTTACTGGAAGCTGTACCTTGCAGCTTTGGTTAATGCTTTTGTCACCTGTTATACTGGTTCTTATAATTCTCTGTCCATTTGCCTGGACTATTTGCAGATTAGCCCAGTTTGGAAGTGTTTACATGGGTCCTAATGAAGATTATACTGAGATGATGGCCTTGGAAACTGAGAACAAGTTGCTGCTTCATTGGTTCTGTTTACCTGAAGATAAAGATGAAAAAAACCTTAACTGAAATGCATAAATTGACTTTGGGGCTTCTTTATTATGATGTATAGAAGTTTCACCATACTTTATATTTACCATACTTAAAAGGTATGAGTATCCTAAAAGACACATAGAATTACATGATCCAGCAATTCCACCTTTGGATATATACCCAAAAGAATTAAAAGCAGGACTCAAAGAGTTATTTGTACACCCATGTTCATAGCAACATTATTTGCAATAGCCAAATAGGTGGAAATAATACAAATGTTCATCTATACAGATGGATGAATTAAAAAAATATATGGAATATGCATACAGTGGAATAGCATTCAGCCTTAAAAAAGAAGGGCATTCTGAAGGGCATGCTCAACACGGATGAGCCTTGAGAACATTAGGCTGAGTGAAAAAGCAAAACACAAAAAGACAAATACCGTATAATTCCACCTAGAGGAGTTGAAATCATAAAGACAGAAAGTAGAGTGGTGATTTCTGAGGACTAAGGGGATGAGGGAATGGGGAGTTGTTGTTTAATGGGTATAAAGTTTCAATTTTGTAAGATAAAAAGAGTTCTGAAGATAGATGGTGGTGATGGTGGAACAACAATGTGAATACATTTAATGTCACTGAACTCTATACTTAAAAATGGTTATAATTATAAATTTTGTGCTATGTATATCCTACCACAATAAAAGTTATGATTAATTTGGACTCATGCATATTAAACCATGCTTTACCTACAGTGCAATATTTTGCTCTGTAAGGGGAAGGAACAAATATGAAAGGAAATTTTGAAGGGCTGCTGCAATCACTCTGTATTACATTTGTCCATAGATTTGTGTTTGATTACAAGCATGAAGCACATCTGTATCATCTTGAAGGTGTTGTATCATTTTGCTGTTGTTACAAACCAGTCCAATATGCCATTGCTGAAATACCCTTGTATTGATTTTTAAACATAATTTGGATGAAATTAATTTTCATGTGCCTGCAGTTTTTATTGCAACATTAGAGAAAAGGATAAGTTTTATATTGACTTTGATTTTAACTTCTTCAACTAACCTCAGAAGGTATCAAAGTAGAAAGAAAGTAAAAAGGAGAGATCTTTGAAAAGTCTTTTGTTTAGGATTTATTTCTAAAGAAAGCTCAAGGAACCAAAGTGCTAAATTGAAGATCCTGGGTTATTGTGATCCAAGATCATCTTTGAATCCATATCAGCAGCATGATTAATAGTGCTTACATTTATAGATTGTTTAGTGCAGTAACTTCTCATACTGTTAACACCCAAAATGGGAGAGTAAGGAAAATCCCTAAAAAGAGTTACAAAATAGTATTTGTGGAGCTATTAAACCAAATTTTGTATGGTTTGAAAGCTCGGGAAATATTTATGTCAAGTTAGAGTACTAGTACTCTTAAAGTATTCTTGATGGAAATATTTACATTAAATCTAACCTTTTTTTTAAAAAAGACTTTATTTACTCATGAGAGACACAGAGAGGCAGAGACATAGGCAGAGGGAGAAGCAGGCTCCCTGCAGGGAGCCTGATGTGGGACTGAATCCCAGGACCCTGGGATTACCACTTGAGCCAAAGGCAGACCAACCACTGAGTCACCCAGGTGCCCCTGAGTCTAACAACCTTTAATTTGTTGGAGTATTTATACTAAATCTAACTGAACCTTTTGTTCTGATTTACAGTTTATAGGAAGTACAAGGGAGACAGCACCAAGTTGAATGATGTCACAAATGAGATCACCATATAATTCCAGAATGTGGACATTTGATGAGACCATTGTTCTGCTCTCTTTTCAAATGTCATGTTTGAAAGTTACTAAATAAACTTTGAAAGGTACTAAGAGGATGTAACATCTAAATGCAATACGTGAATCTTGGTTGTATCCATGTTTTTAAAAGTTTAAGCTATAAAAAAACATTTTGGGGACAAAGTTCCTACCACTTTCAATACAGTATATTGTTTACAGTCTATTTTCTCCCCCTAAGAAATAGATTCTTGAAGGCAGGGATTTTATTTATTTATTGTTGTTGCTGTTTGTTGGTGTATTCTGAGTACCAGAGCAGTGCCTAAAACATAGTAGGTGCTTAATACGTAGCTCATGAGTGAACAGATGTATATATCTTAGTCTGTTTGGGCTGCCATACCAAAATGCCACAGAGTGGAAGGCTTATACACAACAGAAATGTATTTCTTACAGTTGTGGAGACTGGAAGTTGAAGATCTAAGCATGGCAGCATCACCTTTGATAAGTGCCTATTTCCTGACTCGTAGTTGGAGTCTTTTCACTGTGTCCTCACATGGTGGAAGGGATGAGAAGTCTGGAGCCTCTTTTATAAAAGCACTAATCCCTTTTGTGAGGGCTGAATCACCTCCCAAAGACCCCACCTCCTAATACCATCATCTTTGGGGCCTAGGGTTTAACATATAAACTTAAAGTGGACATAAACATTCAGACCATATGAAAATATAAACCAAATCTGGGATACCTACAGATACTTTGACTGCAGTCAGAAGGATATGCCATTCAGGCACGCCCTTGCTCACAGATGAGACTATGGGGCATTAACAGGGATGCACTTTTTTGACTGGCTCAGAGCCAGGAGCTAATAGGGCCTGGCATCATGAATGGAGAGGATTACCGACAAAGACAGACAAGAAGTTGAGTTGCTGTCTTCACAGGGTCTCCACTAGCTGGCACCAGGTTCCTCTTAATCTATTTTAACAATGTGGCTACTATCCTTAAAAATTTTGGACTGTGAGGTTAATCAGAAAGCTAAGTTTTCCCCCCACTTTCCATCTATCCAGCAAAGGAAATGAGAATACCCAGTGCTTCCCAAAGCTTTCCTCTTTTCTGAAAATTCCTTGACAGTTCTTTCTGTTCAGCCCTCATTTCCTCTCATGAATACAATTAAACAGCCTTCTACTGAGTTTGTCTGCCCTGACTGTTTCCTTTTCTTATCCTGTCCAGTGTTGGAAGACTGGAGGAATGGGGGCATGATGGAGATCAAAACTGGTCCTCTTGCCCTGAGGGCCGGGCTCACAGTGGGGAGGGAGCACCTGCTGGGCAGCTGGAGAGGCCAGAACACACAGGCACCCTCCTTTGTGAAGGGCAGCAGGACCCTGCCTGCTAACTTCAAATGCAGTGATGGGGATTGCTCTCTCCAGGGATGGTGGCCCAGTGGGTATTAGACTCCCTTCACCCAACACAAAGAAGCAAAGAAAACTACTCCCCACCATGCAAAGACTACCACCACTCTTATCCTTGTGAAGTCCTTACCCAAATAGTGCCTTGTTTACCCAAAGGTCTGCTGCATCTACTTGAATGGCTTGGGAGAGATGATTGTGCTAATCTCAGCCCATGTCTGCCTTCCATGACCTCATGTTATAGCTTGAAATCAACCATAGTGATAATATTTACACCATGGATATTGACAAATGCTACAAATCAGAGTGGTTTCCTGGAGAGCCAATTGTTAAACATGCACCATCCCACACCAGTTTATATAGCACTTAGAGTGTCACAGGCAGCTTTGTACCTTTATTATATTATGAATGGAGTGACCAGGAACTCTCAACAGAGAAAAGGCACACCATCAGTGATTATTCCAGGACAATGGGCCGAGACTAGGACTCTAATGAGCAATTGGGGACATACAGTCACTAATTTTGAATTCTTTGCTCAGTTTGTAATTATTATTCTAAAGCATAACTTTCTTTTAGCTACACAGCATTCCTTCAGCTGAAAGTTCGGAAGATTTCTATTATTCAGCTATTTATAATTTTCTTGATGTAAATGATATTTAAATAAATGTGTATAAAAATAAAATTTTAAGAGAGTAATTCCAGGGCAGAGGGTATAAATATCATCATTAAACTCTAAATACACATTGCCAAATTGCTTACCCAGAAGGTTATGGACATTTATGCTCTTTCTGCAGTCAACCTGATTCAACAAAGCCTTTCTAGTGCTTACAATTAGAACCAAGAAAACATTCTCCAGTAACCTGGAAAGTTGCAGGTTAGAAGGAAAGCAGGCTCTGCTTTTCTACTAGGCTGAGTATATTCTGGGAACTCTACAAGCTCTGTTCTCTCTGTTCTTCATCTGCTCTTTTGTTTCTGTGTTCCCCCCACAAAGAGATTGTCCCCTGTCTCTCTCCAGCTCTATCAAGGGCTGTAGGCACCTCACAAATACCCTATCAGCCAGTGACAGTCCTGAATGTACACAATAGGCAATGAAACAAAAATATGCGGGAAGGGGCCAATTGGTAAGGGAAATTTATATGCCTTCACTTTGATGGGATTGACACAGAAAAAAAAATTCCTAGTGACAAACACTCTCAACTTCTATCTACATTTCAGGAAGCAGCAAGTCCTGAACACTCAGCAAAAGCAAACCCTGAAGTCCTGGTCTCTTTTATTTAAATCTCAGAGGTGTCCAAGGAAACAGATCAGTGCCCTCCATCTACACCGGCACACATCTCTACACACCAAACAAAGGCTGTGAACACCTGTATCTCTGCCTGAGGCATCCACTCAGTTTCCTTACTTGGCTTGGCCTGAACACATGGAGGGATGGAAGCAATTCTCCACCCACAAAGAATGTGGCTTTGGTGGAGAGATGTCCCAGACAGAGCCAGCTCCAGAGGTGTGTTCTCTCACATTGAGAGGGGCATCAACTTGGTTTAATGATCTGCTGTCATCATCTTGAAATTCCTAGTAATTCTATCTTTGGACTAGTGTTTTATAAGTGAAGGATGATAGGGCATGGGTGTGAGCAGAGGACATTGGTATGATGTGTATATGCATTGTTCCTTGCTTCCTCATTTCCATAGAATATTCCTGGTACTCACAAGCAGAATTTAGAAACCTAGGATATGGGGGAAAAGTAAGTATAGGATAAATATGTCATATCTATGACTGAATAAAAGGGCACACTCTCTGGTCACAGCAGAACTTGCTTCAAATGAGGAAAGATTTGAACAGAACAATCAAGGAACTCTATCACATTCTTTTCTACTTTTGCTAATTTCCTATACTAACCAACCACTTATGCTGAAAGTAAAGAGACAGAATGAAAGGGAAAGCTGGGAAACCCACATTCTCTCTCTTTCAGTCCTTCTTTACTCATTAGTAGATCAAAGGTACATAGTACTGGATGGGTACCAGTGAAATAAGACAAGTTAGTTCTGTACAGCCACCATTCTGCTAAGAGAAAAATGCATTGTAAACTGACAATTAAGAATTGTATAACTTTGGGGGTGCCTGGGTGGCTCAGTTTCGTGTCAGTCTTGTGTTTAGGTCGTGATCCTGGAGTGCCAGGATCAAGCCCCACATCAGGCTTCCTGCTCAGGAATAATACATACCATATAATACAGTCTGCTTCTCCCTCTCTTTCTGTTGCTCCCCCTCTCCCCCTCTCATGCTATCTCCCCCCCTCCTCTCTAGACGCTTAACCAGCTGAGGCACTCAGGTGTCCCTATAAATAAAATCTTAAAAAAAAGAATCGTATAATTTTGATGATTCTACATATGAGTTAAATTCTGATATTTGCATTTAAAACTATTTACACTGTATAATGACGAACATGAAAACTGATGCTAATAATTTATTATTTTTTTTTAAGATTTTATTTATTTATCCATGAGACAGAGAGAGAGAGGCGGAGACACAGGCAGAGGGAGAAGCAGGCTCCATGCAGGGAGCCCCATGTGCACTCGATCCCAGGGCCCCAGGATCAGGCCCTGCGCTGAAGGCCGTGCTAAACCGCTGAGCCATCCATGCTGCCAGATGCTGATAATTTAAAATTCTTCCTTATCCTTTGGTTTGAAATAACTGAAGTATGTTCTCCACTATGAGTAGAGCTCCTCAGTGGGATTGAGTTCCAGCTGCCCCCATAGGTCACTTGCTTGATTATACTCCCTCTTTCTGGCTGCCATTCCTCCTCTGTCCGACTTTTCCACCTCTTAGAAGTCTTCCTTGGATCACTTCAGAAAAACACTACTTGCAAATGAATGCTTGAATCACGGCTTCTCACATGGAATTCATCAAAGACACCTCTGTCTGTACTGGGCACTGTTATTTTGGGGCTCCTAGTAAGGATGTTTCCTTTGTGGCTTTGCTCTGATCAGATAAGTTATGATCAGAGATCTTTGATGTGCATCTTATCAGCCCACTCTGGAGCTTAATTTAGCTCATACAGGCCAGGAAACTGCAATGCTTTTTAAAAGTTTGTTGATATTCCTAAGGAAAATGTTAAAGATACTAATTTTAGAAATATTAAAATGAACAAAATATTTTTTACTAATGTCAGAATTTCCCAAAATAAATACTCTTTTGTCATTTCTTCATCCTTCGAAATTTGTTTTATAGACAACTTGGGGGGATTTTGTTAGCTACATGAGGTCCATGAACCTCATTGTGCAGACAAAAGGGAGCTGGCAGCCTGTCTCAAACAAGGATCTATCATGCCATGATGTACACAGGCTGCAGAGAGCCTGTCATTTCTTGTCATAATTCTTTGCAAATTGCAGTGACTTCCTAACATGATCACATGACACAAAGGGGGGTGGCATTACCAAGTGAGATACAAAGACTTGCCACCTTTTGTCCTTAACTCAGGGTAGCCCTTTCACCAGCAATGAATCACTGAATGGCCAAGGTTTAAGTCATTCTGAAGACAAAGGTGCAAGGTATAATCTTTGTATCTGGAACCAGAAGACTCATTGAACACCAACAGTATACTGAACCTCCTCATTCTAATTCTTATGGAAGGGAGTTGCCAGTTGTCACTGGTGGTTCTGCTTACTAGATACAAAATGACAGAGGTGCTGTCCTTGCTCTCTCCCTGAGGAGCAGAGGGAACATATAACTCAGCAGATTTTACTCCAGACTTTCAGTATTGACACAGGAAGTCCAATCTATTTCTAACAATTTTGATTCTTTATTATATCTTTTGAGCCTCCCTTACAGAACAAACACCACAAACATCAAAGCTTTGAGGTGGGTATCACACAGAATGCCACACTGTGGGATTCTCTATGTGGTATTAACAATTGTGGAATCATGTTTTTCTGACTCTACCCTTACCCAGCCTAAAGGGCTTCCTGAAAGTCTCCAAGATATCCCTATGGCACAAGAACTCGTCCTTGGGACTCCCACTGGGTGCCAACATTGTTATATCTCCTGATCTGGTTCACATTGGTAAGTCCCAGGTGTCATTACTGCCCCACTGACACACTAACACTTCCAACTCTAAAGATACAGATTACATTTTCAGGAAAGGTCTGAGGCATCCTTTCTTCAGATAAATACATTCTTTTGCTTTCTTTTGCGAAGAGAGTCATAGGCCTCTCTATAATAAGAGAAGTCCTAATCCTCTGCTGATGGGAGCCTCCATGAAAGGTGAGTCACTCATGTTACTTCCTTTTCATGGCAACTCCCTTGGTGACTTAAGACAGAGCTAGGTCAAACTACCCAGTCAACTGCCCATGCTTTCTCTGAGTTATGTGATGGACAGCCTCAGGTAAGCCACTACGGTTGTTTTAAAAATTACTTCCAAGTGGATAGACAAGTGGAGATATAAATCAAACATCAACATGGAAAAAGAAAAAAAAGAAAAAAAAAAAACATCACAAAGACAGAGCAACCTGTTCTCATTGTTTGGAATGAGGATGTCTTTAAAAGATCTAATCTTAAAAGGACTTCATCCTGGACTCAAATGCTAAAGATCTCAGAAAGCAAAAAAAGAATTACAATAAGAGCTAACCACTCAAAGAAAATACACATTTGGTGAATTTCCCGGCAGTCTGTCTTTCTTTCAGGAGTGTCACACAGTGCTTTTCTTTCTTTCCTTTGTAAAGTGGCTTCACTAATCTTGCATGTGGTGACTACCTTTTGATGAAGTTTCACTGAGGATTGTTAAGGGACAAGAAATAGAGGGGGGATATTAATGTGAATTCCATATTCAAGGGTAACCTTGCTTGCTTCACATTTTTTTCTTTCAGTTCGGCAAAATTTTATAAATCACCTGAAAGCACTAGCATTAATGCAGTTGCATTTTTTAGTTATCTGAAACTGCATTTTATATGTACATATAATTTTTTAATAACCTATCCTGGGAAATACAAATTTACTCAAAGATCTTTCTTTTATTCATGTTCCTATAATACTGTATTACCTATCTATTGCTTCATAATAAATTACGTCAAATTTTGTGGCTTAAAATAGCAATAGACATTTATTATTTCATAATGTCTGTAGTTCAGGAATGTGGGGCTGGTCTGACTGAATGATTCTGGCTCAGAGTCTCTCAGGAGGTTGCTCTCAGTTGTGGGACACAGCTGGAGTCATTTGAAGGCTTAAGTGAAGGTGGAAGGTCCACTTCCAAGCTGTCCACTCACATGGCAAGAGATGCTCACCATTGAGAGAAGACCTTATTACACTTCCTCAAGGCCCCTTCATAGGCTGTCTTGAGTGTCTTCTCAAATGCTGGCTGCGCCAGAGCAAGTGATTCAAGAGACTGAGGCAGAAGCTGCAATACCTTTTATGAAACAGCCTTGGACATTACACACCATCATTTCTGCCATATTTTATGGATCACACACACCAGCCCTGATTCAATGTAAGAGACTACACAAGGGTGCAATATGCTGGAAGCCAAGCATCCTTGTAGGGGTGGGAGAGTGTCTTGGAAATTAACTGCCACAATTAAATGCCATATTTGTGCAAATAACTTTCTAATTATGAGAAGGAGGCACATAAAGATGTAGGTAGTCTAGCTACATAATTTTGAGCTGTCCTAAGATGAAGCGTCTTAAATTGTCCTAAAGTATCACAGTCCTTCAAACCCTAGCTGTTTAATTCAGACCAGCCTCCACACTTCTCAAGTTGCATACACAAATGCACATACACACTCACACATGTTCACACTCACTCAAACACACACACACACACACACACACACACACACACACACACACATCCCATATTCTGGCCAACTCAACTGCACTTAGAACATTAGCAGATGTTTCAATCTACTACTTGGTAGCTCCCTACCTCTTTCTCATTATTCTCCCCAACCCTTCACACACACTTGTGGTTTGCTCACTTTTGCCTCATTCTATCCTCCAAGCTCTTGGCTTCATACCTGTTTTCAATGTCACTTCTGAATTATGTGTGTCTACTGTCCTAAACTCATCTTAGATTTCAGAACTTGGCCTTCTTTCATGGTTTTGCACTTCCTCTCCTTCAAACTTGCTTTTTCCTTTTTTATCAGGTGCAGAGCCTCCAAACCAGCTATAATCCCGCTGATCTGCTCCTCTGTACTTCAACCCCATGACCAGGGGCCCTGCTGGGAGCAGTACCAGCTTCTTCCTTAAAGAAATGAGATTTAAATTTTCAAGATATAAGGACTATCTTGATGGAAACAAAATACAATTTGAGTTGATACTCTATTCCAAGCGTCTCCCTGCAGCCCTTTGATCGTGATTTGAAAATCATCCCCAAAATCCCAGACTCATACCCCACTAGCTACGTGCACAGTGAAACACAATCTTTGTTAGTTACTATTAAGATGCACTTTCTGTATTTGCCAATGCTCATTATTCCATGCCAGGTTTTATTTTCTTAGCACATGTTTCTGCCTTTCACTAAACTCCTGTTGGGCCTTCAAAACATTCCAGCTTACAGGGGGATTTATGTATCCATGTGGGAGTTAGAACAGATATGGAGCTGATTACAGGAATGAGAAATGGTTCATTCAGTAGTCCACAGCCAATCTCATGAGGCAATGTAGCAAGAAGATAAAGAGTTTTTTTCTGTACAGTGTGGAGAGCCAGTGTATGATTGGAAAGGTCTTGGAAAACTTGCTGATTCAGAGGGGGTGAGTGGTTATGTCTGGGGAAAGCACGCCTAAGATCAAGATATCTAGAAACACACCATTGCCAGTGTTCTCTGCTGTTTGACAGGCTCTTTACTAGAACTTAGAAATATGAAGTTCACAGTGATCACAGTAGTGTCATAGGCTTCTAGACTGGGATGGGAAGCCAAAGGTGCATGAGCAAGCATATGCTTAGGAGCATGAGTTGCTGTATCTGCTGTACTGGGAAAGGGACTAGTATATTCCTCCCACACTCTGATGTCTTGAGTTTTTTGGCCTTAAGCATGAGAATGTCCCTTTTCTTAATTTAAGGATTTAAATGTATACCTCTTAGGACAGTTTTTATTATTTTAAGATTTTATTAAAAAAAAAAAAGTAAAAAAAAAAATAAGATTTTATTTTATTTATTTATTTATTTATTTATTTATGAGAGACACACAGAGAGGCAGAAACAGAAGCAGAGGGAGAAACAGGTTCCCCGTGGGGAGACTGATGTGCGACTCGATCCCAGGACCCCAGATCATGACCTGAGCCAAAGTCAGATGCTCAACCACTGAGCCACCCAGGCATCCCAGGATTGTTATTATTTTAAAAAAGTAAGTATAGGCAAAGATGTGGATAAATTGGAACCGTTGTACAACTTGTGGGAATGTAAAATGATGCAGTCACTGTGGATAGCAATATAAAATTTTCTCAAAAAATTAAAAATAGATTTATTATATAATCCAACAATTTCACTTCTGGGTATGTACTTGTAAGAATTGAAAGCAGGGACTTGAAGAGATAATTGTACTCCCATATTCACAGCAGCATTATTCACAATACCCAAAAGGAGGAAATAATTTAGATGTCAATTGACACATGAATGGATAAACAAAATATGGTGTACACATATGATGGAATATTGTATAGCCTTAAAAAATAAGGAAATTCTGACACTTGTTACAACATGGTTGAATATTGAGGACATTAAGCTAAGTGAAAAAAGGCAGTCAAATAAGACGTATTGTATGTTTCTACTTCCATGAGGTACTTAGAGTAATTAAATTCAAAGAGACAGAAAGTAGAGTAGTGGTTGCCAGGGACTCAGGAGGAAGGAGTAATGGAGAGTTAGTGTTTAATTGGATGGGGTTTCAGTTTGAGAAGATGAAAAAAATTCTAGGGATGGATGGTTGTGATGGCTGTACAATAATGTAAATGTACTTAATGCCACTGAAGTATATACTTAAAAATGGTATCGTTCAGATGGTAAATTTTATGTTATATGTATTTTAACCCAATTTTTAAAAAATGACAAATACGTTATTAAAAAGTTAGGGAAAAATTTTCTTATGAGTTACATAAAAAGGACTGATTTTCTGAGGTAGCCAAGACTTTGCCCAGGCTGCCCTGACCACCTGGCGCCTGGGCTGGTTTTCACCAGGACCACTTAGCTCAAAGCAAGGGCCAAACCACCTGTGCCTGAATGTAGACCTATGGAAGTAAATACCAGGCATGTAAATCCTCCCAGTGTCTGCTTTCTCTTTTCTCCAAAGGGGCCTTGGCCATGGCCAGCTCACTTTCAGTGGCCCCATCAGCCTCTGTGAGTTCCACCCTACACTCAAGTGTGAGGTAGATACTTCCATATTTGAGCCCCAAGGGTCTTTTTCTGTCTTCAGACTGCCCCGGGTCTAACCTAGAGATACCTTTCAGCTCCTGGAAGTCCTGTCCTTTCTTCACCTGCCTTCTCTCCATCCTGAGCAGGCGAGAGCTTCCACACC